>NC_051154.1:436194055-436249299 GCF_013339745.2 Dermacentor silvarum
TTTTATCGTTGCCTGGGCAGCATGTCCCAAGGATGAGACAAAATTTTTATGGGGCTCTTTTACCTCTCTGTGTCGCCCAGCATGTATAGAGAAGATTCTCAATAGGTCATTAGTACATTTATGCGCCCTGCAAGTCTCATTGCTGCGTTGTGATAAATACCAAGAAAGAATAAGAAAAAACGGAGGTGTACTCGTGTTTAAAGCGGTTGCAAGCGTGTAAGCTGTGGTTCTATCCTCGACACGAATCAGAATTAATTAATTTTGTTATGTACATAACTGTAAAAAAAGTTGCGGAGAGACGGACAGACGGGCTAAATGGGCACACTGCTTATAACTGCGTTCGCTGTGTAGAATTATGTTAGTGCGGCAAAGGAAATCAAATCTACAATAGAATATATTTATATGGAATGCAATAGAACTATATATTCTTTTGCTTTCAGCATCTTAGCTAACGTTAGCTGGGACAACCACAACAGCAACACAACCTTACTTATTGGCATAACGTAGCGTGAGTAAGTATTTCCTGAAATAGGGGTCGCAACTGACGACGTGGCTGTCGAAGATAGCCACTTTTGTAGCGACCATGTTGCTTACATAGTCCCGTTGATGACGCAGAAGCGGCTGTCGTCGCTAGAAAAAAAGAGATGGAACCACCGGCAGACGGTGCCATCCGGACATGTAGTGTATCTGCGACGGCGACGCGCTCTCAAATCGGATAGGTCGCTTATATTTCGAGTAGTTTATAATAGACAGGTTTTGTTTAACGTTAGTGTAATAGCGGGGTTAAGGGAAATAGCGTTACCGTTCCGCAAACGAACTTTGCAGAAAGAGAGTTTTAGTATAGCGTGATTGCGTAGTTTCCGCGGGGGACGCTGTTCCAATACGCATTGAATTTCGCATACATAGGGCACCTAAGTCTATGTGTGTGTGCGTCGGGAAAGTGCGAGAGGCCGTGCAATGGAAACCAGGAGCGCGTTGTATTTTTACTTCCCATGTCCGCCGACCTGCAGCGAAACAGACAAGCAGTACAAGCTGTCTACCATAGCCTCCAAAATGTTGCCATCTCAGAGGCCATATGCCGTTGTCGCGCCTATCTCCCGACATTACCTACAAGTGGCGCTCGCATCTCGGAGAAAATTTCTCTCGTTAGGCTTAGGCGCGTTCGAAACGAGAAGCGATCTCGAAAATTCCTGAAGATTAGCCACAACACTCTCTCGTCGAAGCGGCATGAGACTAAGCAAAAGCCGTTTACGCACTCATTTGCTACGAACGAAGTGAATTCTACGAAAACAACGTCAAATTCAGTTCGAAGCGGGCGACCGGGACCACCACCATGTTTTACGTAAACTACGTAAACCACGCTAACACGGTAACGTTAACTCTGAGAAAAAGCGTGCGCACGGTAAACGGTATGAGTCGTATAGCGTACTGCGCATGCGCATTTCTATCCCGCTATTCCGGTACGCCCACTATTCCGGTAACCACGCTAAACTAAAACTGTCTAATGACTGTCCTACAGGACGTGTGCCGCTGCCGTGTCAGCTATTTCTCCCAGGCATTACCCTGTATGGAGGTCACACCCCCTACTGGTGCCGTAGTTGTTTTGTATGGAGACACGCACTAAGTTACATAGATGAATGGCAAAGTAGTCGGCATTTGAAGCTTACCCTACTATTGCAGAGTCAATGAATGAGAAGTTTACTTCTCACCGCTAACTAGAAAATTTCTTGTTTGCCCTTCGACGAGGAGTAGTCGGCACCCAACAAATGCGCCGACCTCTCAATAAATATATATTACCAGAAAAAAAGTTCATGCGAGTGTTATTACATGATCACTTACCTCTCATTCCCTTCATTAGTGGCGGCTGTGGAGTTGCTGAGAGAAGTTATTTATATGCAACGCCGGGATCAATTTGATGGGAAGAACCGGATTTGAAGTAAGCATGCCAGAGTACCTCAACAACCACGAATACTGTAAAATTGCTTCCCATAGACAAAATATTTAGCTGGAAAGATGCTAGGTAGATATTAACATATTAGTGCCGAATCCACGAATTACCTGTATTAGCTGCTGGAAAAACTAAATCGTTTATTTTTCTCTCGAATTTCACAATGGTGTAAGTACATAACTGTTGCCAGTTCAAGTGCTGTGTTCAAATGGGGTTGGGTCACTGCTACCTTCAAATTAAAAACATTTCATAATTGTAGCTGTTGTCTGTAGGAAAGTTGCACTTGACAGCGATTGAATGGGTCAAGGCGCATGCGCAGGAGAATTCGGAATTGCACACTGTCGTTTACAGAAGGAAATAACTACGCAAGCAATATCAATGCGGCAGCACAAAAAGCACCTCGGGTATATTGGGCTGCATTAGCATACGCGACACTGAAGTCAACATGATTAAGAGTTGTGCTGCGGCTAGTTGAATTATAGACATCGACGTCAATCAGCGCTGAATAAAGTAAGAAACTACGATTCAGGGATGAATTCGAACTGGATTATAGTGTTTATGTTCAATCGAAAGGATGCGTCTCGCCCAAGCCACAGAAGTTATGTAGGGATGTAAGAGAAGAATAAGCTGTACTATCACCCCCACAGAATTTCCGTTGCAGTGCATGTTACAACTCGCGTGCATGTTTATTCATTACCGAGAGCTCTATTAGAAATGCATCTCAGGCCGACTTCTCTGCCTTTCATATGATTAAAATTTTCTCTCTCTATCTCGGCATTGCACTTACTGGCCATTTCCAGACGCAAGCGGCCAATGGCGTGGAAAGTCAGCATTGTCGTCTTCTAATTATCATAAGCAGAAGAAGAAGTGATATTACGTTGGGCAAATCGTTTAGAACCATGGTAAGATTTGCGTTGGCTAGAGGTATTGGAGAGTGATTCTTTCTTTGTCTCTTCTCAACGCTTTTCGGGTGATGTCTGAGTACACAACTTGAGCCACGGGGGTATGTACCACTCGGTATACACCCGAATAAAACTTGGGTCTCGGGGTACATGCAAGAGAGCATAACAAGAGCCAAGATGCGAATAAGTGGGCAACAGCAAATGGAAGCAAAAGGAAGTCGGCAACAATGAACAGCTCAGTGCGGAGGCAGAATTACGGTGAACAAAACGGCACGAAAGCGTGCACTGCAGCTTACGGAAAAGGTGGAGGCCAAAAACAAGAATCGAACGAAATGAGAACGTATTCGTTTCCATTCGGAGCGTCGGGCAGAACATGACCATTAGCTGGTTGGTAAACGCCAAGCCGAACACTTGCGCACACATCCAAGAAAGCTTCTCTTAGTGGTGACTAGTACACGAGCGTGAGGTACACCGAATTTCTTTATACTTTCTTCACATTGCACAAACAATACACGTAAAATAACAAATAATGCTAAGCGAAATTTTTCATTTACTCTCCGTAAGTGTGGCCTTGTTCTATTGTCATTTAAACTAATACTTTAAAAGACTGTAATGTGTCATAAACTGGTGTATGCGTCGTCTGTGTGGGACAAGTGTCTTTATTCGGTTACTTGAATTTGGAATCCATCCCTAATATTCCTGCTTTGTTTATCGCATCTATTTACTCCAAAAAGTGTATTCTTCCGAGTCTTTCTTTCTGGCCCGTTGTATTATATTTGACAAGATATATTTTTAATGATGGAAGTTTCAAATGACTACTTTTAAGATTTCTGATGATGTACCACCTCACGTTCAAGCACATTCAGCTTATTCCGAATACTAACATGAAACAGAATCACCTCCACGCTTTTTCTTTTTCTTTAAATGAAAATAAAACTAAGATTTATTCACCTTATAATGGCACAGTTACTCCTTGTCATATAATGGTAATAATAAATATATATAGCAAAAGAAGAAGCTTAACAAGTTCAGAGTTAAATGCCAAGTGAGTTACAGTGAGTAAACGAGGTGCCAATGCCGCCCGAGACACACTGAAGCATACAGGTAAAAAAAATGTGAGAACATATCTCTCCACCGAATACACGGAGTCCGACACACATTCTAAGTCTCAAGCAGGCTACACGAGGTCGCATAACCTTCACACCTCCGTTGTCTTCATTCAGTCTATCAAGATCACTTCTGTACTCTATCATCATCTGTAATAAAGAAGCTACCTGCTCATAAGTTACCAGTTTGTTCAGACATTTCGATGCTAATTACACCTAGCGTGAAATTAACCGCAACAAGCATTTTCTTTTCTATTCAGACACGTGAGCTGCACGCGGATCTCTAAGATGCCACGTGAGGCTCGCGAGCTGCAGTTTTGCCATCTGGTAATTGCCTACGAAGAGACCATGCGTATTATAACATTAACGATAAACAAAATATTGCC
The DNA here is from genome assembly GCF_013339745.2 of Dermacentor silvarum. NCBI lineage: Eukaryota > Metazoa > Arthropoda > Arachnida > Ixodida > Ixodidae > Dermacentor > Dermacentor silvarum. The sequence continues at coordinate 436,198,398 of NC_051154.1, forward strand.
AATAAGTAAACAACCGCGATAAAGACCAGTGCGGTTCAGAGCGGAAATTGTGGAAGACTCGGTACAAGGAAAGGCTCACCTGTCAATGCTCATGGCTGCCATCGTAAATGCCGATGAGGCCACGGTCAAGTTGGCGATGAAGTTGTTGAAGACGCAGTAAGCTTCGCCGAAGGCCCAGTGGCTCTCCAGCATGTAAACTAGGTTGAAGATGGCGTTGAACGTGGCCGAGAGGGCGTCAGCTAACGACAGGTTGAGCAGGAAGTAGTTGGTAACGGTGCGCATTGTCCGGTGAGCGAGCACAATCCAGACCACAGTGGCATTGCCCAGCACTGCCGTGGCTACCATGAATCCGAAAAGGCAGGCGTACACCAGTTGCGTCCACCAGGGCAGCACCCACTGCCGCTGGCTGTGCACTTCAATGACCGGAGCGCGCGGACGTGAAGCAGTGTCGTTCAGAGACTCAAGCAGGGTGCGCAGGAGGGATGTGTTATCCGCGTTCACCAACGAACCGTTCAGTAGTCGACCCAAGAGAGCGACGTCGCTCTCAGGCGGTAGAGTCATCCTAGCAGGTAGCTTCGCACGAAGGCCGTACGTGTCTATAGTTCCATCTTGTGCCTGCTCGTAGTTTCAAGACCACGTTATCACCTTTACTGCCTTTTTTTGCTACAGTAATGTCCGCCGAGTTCTAAATTCAGTGGCTTCCGATTTATCCTTTAGTGTCACTACCACAGCGCGTTTCAAAAATACCGCCAATGCACTGATAAATTAAAAATTTCTGCAATCTACTTCAGCACTATAATACACACGCCGTACTATTCTTCAGCAAAACAAATTGCGGCAGTTATAACGTCACCCTGGGGCCATACATGTCAGGACAGTGAAAAAAAAAGAAACGGGTGATACTGAACAGGCGCACTGTTACGGCCCCGTCAGGAGACGTGCATTCGTTACTTGCTTACTTCGTGGAAGAAAGTGGACTCAGACGTCGCCCGAGGACCCAAAGTGTCGCTTCTGTGAGATTTCTTATCTCTATAAAAAGTAATTCTCTTTTGTGAGTTTTGTCGAATTCTCTTTGCGTTGAGGTGGCCGAGATAAAGTCGTGAGTGACGTGACAGAAACAGTTGCAGTTGGGGTAACAATTCAGACGTGGCTTTAGGAAATGCGTAGACTTACTGGGTTGAGATAACTGCTATCCTAAATTTACGAAAAGCTACTGGTGTTTAGAATACCTGCAAATGAACGTTTAAGTTTTGCGCGAGAAGTACAAACTTGTTTTTCGCATTTTTGTGCCACATTTAACTATTTAACTAGTCTTCTAACAGTTTTCACAAAATACAAAGCAGTCTATGAACCCTGTTTCCCGTTATCACGTTTTTTTTTTTCACGGCTACACCGGTAGTTCCAACATTATGACAGCTCGGAAATGTGTCGAATTAAAGCAGGATAACCTACACAAACTTATCGCTACTTGAGCAGTTTTTTTTTTCGTTTACGAGTAAGAGGTCTGTGAAGCTTCCCCCACACTTTCACGCCCCCCACTGCCTATCACAAAGCGAAATAATATTCAATTAGCAATGGTCCCCCATCACAGTTCGAGCGACACTCAACAGGCGTCTACAGTTGATAGCACTTCCAGCCCTCTGAAGTCTTTAGAAACTGTTGCATGGCAACATATTCCACACGAATGTCCAGTTTTCATTCCGTAATCCCCAATACGAACGGGTAAACCACAGACACCTACGCGAGTACGCTTGAGTGCTGAAGCAAATATATATTTCTGGTTGCAATTAAGAAGTATTTGCAGTTGTTCCTTGACGACGCACACGGAATATGATATCGCACAGTTTTGTCCCACTTACGTGCTGTTGACCTGCGGGCAAATAAATAAATCCTCGTTCACGAGCAAAATGTTCGCCGATGTCGCGCACACACACAGGCGTACGCGTTTCGCCGGTCTCAGGGCGGAGAGGTGCAACGCCGCATCGCTGGAAGGCCCCAACCGTCCCGCGCGAGCACTGCCGTGCGAATGATTCTCGCCGTGGGCCCGCTCGAGTTATTCAATCGATCTTCCAGGCTGCGCGCGAAGCTTCCTTTTTAGTTCGCTTTCCGCGGATGGCGAATCCCAGCGAAGGAAGTCACTTTCGCTTCCAAATGACGTCACCATAATTTGCGGCAGTGCAGCCGGACAACGCCGCTTTTGTCGACGAGGTGGAAGCCGCGCAAATTTGAAATATTCCTGGAGCCAAAATTGTAGCGCTTTCTTGTTCGTGAGTGCTGTTCGGTATTGGCCGCCAGCATTCGCGTCTGACATAACGCTTTGCTCGTATGTCCTCTCAGGAACATACTAGCATGAGAAATGCCTTGAGAATACGGGCCATGCGCGGAATCCGCGACGCTTTTGGTTCGTAGGTGTTATTCTTTAAAGACCAGCTGTCTTCGCTATATATCTGATCAACTTTAGGACTGGCTGGCTTTTTCTCTTACGAACAGTTGCAGCGTAAACAGATGCTGAGAAATACTGGCCCGGAGCCAGTATTTCGGGCCTTTATTCACAAAAAAATGCGGTCCCTGTAGAACTTGTGGTGTGGCTTGTCGAGGTGGTGCTCCGGAAAATTTTCTATTTCAGGACCAGTATTGAAATAGATACTGATAATGATAATGCAAAAGAACCTATATGTGCGCTGTCGCATCGTCGTCCGCATTAATTGCGACGGAGTGTCATGAGTAAGACGCCGGAGGCGAAATAAAAGAAGACGAGGACGATGTGAGCGGAGCGTTCTGAACGGCGCGAGCGCGCGAGGCGCGTGACCCGAGGCGTGATCGAAGGAGAAACGGCGTTGTCTGAGCATTATCGACGTGGCTCCGGGCCAGGAAGGTCGCATCGCCAGCACCGCACTGGCGACGGGAGACTTGGGGGTCTGGCCGAGTCCGTGACGTTGGCCGTCCATGGTGTGGCCGTCGACCTCGGCAAGTTCGGGTGAGGCTCCTGGACGAGCTGCAGCTCCTCACGACAAGACCAGGCACCCCAGAGAGGCTCCCCCTTCTACGGCAGACCGGCACGTGCGATGATCCCCGGAACGCCACGTCGGCTCTCGGGAAAGGAGCGAGACGGAAGCAGCGGCCGAGGACGTCGCTAGGCCTAACCCGTCACCTCTCCCGGCCACGTCAGCAGCAGCGACCGGGTTATCCAGGCTCCCGAGAAGAGCGAGTTGAAGGACCGACCGAAAGGCAGCAACGAATATACGACGGTCGACGGAGGCACCGACATTAAGAAAGGCCCAACGAGATCCCCGCCGGGAGAAGACGAGCAACGAGGACGAACTCCGTAAGAACGACTTTCTTGCATCGCCACAACAGTAGGCCAGTGATGCCAGACTTTGGGGTAGGAAAGGCCTAGGACTAACGTAGGCAAAGTTAAGGGCAGGTTTATTAGTTCATTAGGCTGCATTTTTGTTAGCGTTTATTTATTCATTGTGTTTTAGTTCAGTGTGTAGCTTGATTTTCGGTTTGAGGTTTTTGAGTTCGCGTGTAAATAAAATCTGTTTGCTGTGTTGCCATGCCTCTTCCCTCTCCATCTCTCATAACACCCGCACGCCTCCGAGATCAGTGACAACACAAAACATCACAATTGGCGAGCCTGCCAGGATCCGTTCCCGGATTCTATCCAGCCCAGTCACTGATACTCGGGAGTTGCAGAGATGGATTGGGAGGCGATATCGGCCACCATTCGCAAGCAGAAGCTCAGCAAGGAGCAGGGCCTGAAACTTATCGACGATGAAAGGAAACGCGTAGAGGCGGCTAGATTAGCAGAACTTGCTGCAGTTACTAAAGCTTACGAGGAAAGAAAACAGCTCCAGGAGAGAGAGCTTAAGATGCTGCGAGAGCAGTTACAGGCATTGAAAATGAAAGAGCGTGAGGCTGAGCTTAAGATTGAGAGTAGGCCCGCTAGTGTAGCAGAGCCGCCGGACAGCAGAAATCTGTCAGAAGACGTTGGCAGAATAGATAGCGCCTATGACGGTGTAGAGAAAGTAGCTTCAACCCAGAACGACAGGGGGTCGGTAATGAAAAATGATTCCAAGGATAGCCAAGCATCAGAATCGATAAGTCAGCCAACCTCAGAGAGAAATGAGAAAGCTGGCAGATACCCGAATCACTCGAGACGCAAGACAACGAGCAAGGGTAGGAAGAACTCGCACAGAACGCGTAAGGGCGTAGTAGAGGAAAAAGTAGATTCACCTCGGAATGACAGTGAGGTGATAATCGAAAACGATTTCAGTGATCGACAGGCATCAGAAATGAGGAATCAGCCAAACTCCGAAAGAAATGAGAGGGAGGATAGATGCGCTAGTCGCCTAAAACGCGCAAAGCATGGAGGTAGAAAGAAAACTCCCAGTAGATGGAAAAGAAAACAGCGTGTTAAAACGCAGATGCATGAGAAGAGGCGGACGCCAAAGAAAAAGATGAAGCCAGAGTTAAGGCAGAGCCACTCCAAGCTGCACGAGAAATGTGCCAGAGCAAGAAAGCGAAGGAGGCAGGCTGGGCGTAGAGAAGCGTGGGAGCTTAGGAAAAGGCGGAAAAAATGATCAGGTATGACCGGTAGGGTACTAAAGGAATATTATTTAGGAACGCCCTCGGACACTGGAATTGTCAGCTCTTACAAATGTGTATAGATACCAAGTTTATTCTTATAGAGTGTTTGGGACGATAAGCATTACGAACAATTGAGTGCAGTGTTGTGTGAACAGAAACAAATGGTGAAACGTGCGCGACAGTGCAGTGAAGTGTGATGATGAGTGGCAAGCGAAGACGACGCACAGAAGAGCACTCAAGCCACAACGAAAGTCAAGTTCGCCGCCAAAAAGAAGTTCAAGAGGAAGCAGTTTTTTGGAAAAAAACTCTTGAAGAGGGGAGCCATGTCATGAGTAAGACGCCGGAGGCGAAATAAAAGAAGACGAGGACGATGTGAGCGGAGCGTTCTGAACGGCGCGAGCGCGCGAGGCGCGTGACCCGAGGCGTGATCGAAGGAGAAACGGCGTTGTCTGAGCATTATCGACGTGGCTCCGGGCCAGGAAGGTCGCATCGCCAGCACCGCACTGGCGACGGGAGACTTGGGGGTCTGGCCGAGTCCGTGACGTTGGCCGTCCATGGTGTGGCCGTCGACCTCGGCAAGTTCGGGTGAGGCTCCTGGACGAGCTGCAGCTCCTCACGACAAGACCAGGCACCCCAGAGAGGCTCCCCCTTCTACGGCAGACCGGCACGTGCGATGATCCCCGGAACGCCACGTCGGCTCTCGGGAAAGGAGCGAGACGGAAGCAGCGGCCGAGGACGTCGCTAGGCCTAACCCGTCACCTCTCCCGGCCACGTCAGCAGCAGCGACCGGGTTATCCAGGCTCCCGAGAAGAGCGAGTTGAAGGACCGACCGAAAGGCAGCAACGAATATACGACGGTCGACGGAGGCACCGACATTAAGAAAGGCCCAACGAGATCCCCGCCGGGAGAAGACGAGCAACGAGGACGAACTCCGTAAGAACGACTTTCTTGCATCGCCACAACAGTAGGCCAGTGATGCCAGACTTTGGGGTAGGAAAGGCCTAGGACTAACGTAGGCAAAGTTAAGGGCAGGTTTATTAGTTCATTAGGCTGCATTTTTGTTAGCGTTTATTTATTCATTGTGTTTTAGTTCAGTGTGTAGCTTGATTTTCGGTTTGAGGTTTTTGAGTTCGCGTGTAAATAAAATCTGTTTGCTGTGTTGCCATGCCTCTTCCCTCTCCATCTCTCATAACACCCGCACGCCCCCGAGATCAGTGACACACAAAAAACATCACACGGAGTGCACTACATTTCAGCTCGCGCGGTATGGCAAAACCTTCGGCCCACCAGGGATATTCCTTCCGTTTTCTTAGATTTGTAACTCAATTTCATGTCTGTTTATCTCGTGTTCTAAGAGGGACTCATAATTGCTACCTCGTGCAAGGCATTACAAGCGCGATTTCAGCTGTCTTACGTACTCACAGTTAGGGACTCACCTTCACGTTGTCTGCGTCGCGGGCGTTCGCTGTCGTGTAACGATGCATAATCATTCAGCTCAGAAATGGTGTTTCCATGAACGAGACAAGTGGCGCTTCCCATCACATCGTAATACGGCTGCCGTCATGTGCTCTCCTCCGCTCGTGCAAGTAGCTGGAAACAGGTTGCAACGGCTTTCGGGTGGAGAGGGGTGCGAACACGTGTAATCACTGCCCAATATGTATTAGCATGGTGCGTTAAGAAACACGATCTGCAACTACAGCATTCAGGTAAACGCGGCTTCAGCGTAGGCTGTGCTGGAAAGAAGAAAATACTGAGGGCTCTCTTTCTTAGGCGCCGCAAGTGGCCAGCGCAAGGTCGTCATAACTGCAAGTGGAATTCATGCAAAGCGACTAATTGTTAACCATCAAGTCGTCTCCCCAATAAACTTGCCGCCTGCTATGCGGGTACATGCAGTCGTTGCAAGTACTGTAGTAGATTCATTATTGGCAGTATCTGGGCCCTTGTTCACGAAAAATATTTCAGGCGAAAAATGTTCGCAATAGCAAATTTTAACCAATCCTCATGCTGGACATCTTATTAGAGAAGGCGGGTGCACTTGCGAATGAAAAGCTTTGTGAATTCTACCACACACATTCACAATTCAATGAAGAGCCACTACATGAAAAATTTTTGGCAAGGATAAACGCCAGCAAATCATGGTACCGGAGATGTTATTAGCGAAAGCGACCCCGATCAATAGCACACAGAAGTTACCAACGAAAACTTTTTTGAATCTCCCCTCCCGTCTCTCTGGTTCATACATGTTTATTCCCCAAACTACGGAGAAAGTGTGTAAGTTATTGTCGTGAACCATTACGAAATTTTTTCTGTCTATTGTGCTCTCGATTCGAGCCAAGTGTCTAGAGTATGAGGATGCAACTGACGCTACAACAGAGCAAGCGTAGGCGCGACTGGCCGTTCGAGGCACTTTGCGTGTATTTGCGGGCTTCTTTCACGCTAGGAAACAATCTTTTATGTAGCACGTACTGAGCAACAAAAAGCTGTATCGGGAGCTTTTCAAGTTACTCTGCAATTTTTCTCATTGACACTTTCAGCTAATTATATTATCTGAGAAGTTTATCAATTATTTAAAACTAATTATGTAATTAGATGGAATGCAAAAAATAATCTCAGTATCTCCAAGCAATACAAACAATATTCACTTGGTTCTTTCCAGTTGCGTGGCATTTGAATATCTTTAAATGTTGGTGCATGATAGTTGGGACACCCTATATAAGCACGTAAACAGGATTTAGGTCAACAGGCACCACATTTGTACAAGAAATGTAAAAAAACTAGAATGCATACACAACCTATTGCATGAGAGATACAAACTAATAACACATACACTTTTTTCAGATATCTAGAAATGTCAGTGATAAAGCACAGAACAAGTAGAGGCACGCGTCTGAATAACAATCTGAATTCCACAAAAAAAAACTTCTTTAAGCCGCGATCTGACATGAAAACAAATTTAAAGGCGCCTACAAAGGTTTTCACCAAGAAACTTGGTACAATTAGACAGTGTTAAAGCATGACCGGTAAGCGAAATTGCTAATCTAGAGCGTAATACATTAAGTGTGATTTTAGAGCGATTTATACGACACAGTTTGCTTTACACCAGGAATGCGCATTAAAGATTGATATTAAAGGGACACTATACCAAAATGTTGAAAAAGTTAAGTAGAAAGTATTAAATAATTATTCATATCGAGCTCTATAATTGTTTAATTGTTTTAAGTATGCCAATATATCACTTTATTCCGCAGAAAATTGTTGCAGAATGTTCCGCTGCTGCTCCTCACTTTGAACCGCTCGTGCCAAGACCTGGATGAGTTGTCGTAATCTCCACGTGACCGCCCTCTATGCCGATCTCTGAATAAGCCAGTGCTGACGTCACACAAGAGGCATTATAGTCCACAACACGCTGCCCTACTCTGATCTTCCATTTTTGTCATTTTCTCGCTTAAAACAAACGATCAATTCGTTATTACAAATGCCTAATCTCTCAATTTAGATTGAATAATATTTGTCTTTAGTCTCCCTTTAATTTTTTAATAGAATTGAGATTGATTGGCAGAGAAAATAGTAGTATCATCTACATACAAAACACAACTTAATAGGCTGAGTACTTTGAGTTGATCAATAATGAGTAAGAGTAGAGTTGTTACAAACTAGCACAAAGCAGTACCCCTTTAAGAGTAGAGGTAGTCTGTAGAAATCCTCCATTTTTTCGTAATGATAGATCTTGCGATACGGGAGATAAAATGCCTTATTAAGGTCCGTTTTATGCAGCGAAGATAAGAAATATTACTGTAAATCCTACTGATCATGCACAAACTACGGTCAACAGGCTCTTTTGAGTTCGAGCATAATTTCCTTAAAGAGCAAAGTCAGTCTCTATGAAGAACAAAAAGCACTCTCATGGGTAGGTATTTTTGTGTTCGCTTGGGTTGCCACGCAGCATAACCTTAGGATCAAATTAAAGGTAAGCGCGAAGGCCAGTTTCGTGCAGATGCAGCATTGACTTACAGAATGTGATTTACATTAGCTATCTCTAATAGTCCTCAGGTTGGTCACTTCTTAACTTCACACCTCTATGTACCCTTTCGCCAACTGTCTTTGGCCCGGTGCACTAGTTTACATATACTTTAAAAACAGAATTAATGAAAAATTTTTAATTCAGCAAACAGAATGAAACCGACGCTTAGTTGTAACATTGTTTAGTCTATCAGCGAAAACAACTCGGCGGCAGAAACAAAAGTATTGATGGATTTTAAAACTTTTGTGTTTTCGTGCTGTTTATGCGCACTTTCTTTTTCTTTATTTAAATATAAGATAAATACACGCGAGAAAAATTTGTTGATTTCTACAGATATATGCAGATGTTAAAGAAATGTGGGCCTTTCCAACACTAGGGGTATCAGAAAAGGGATTTTAGTGTGAGGGAAAACAACTTTCTTTCCCGAAGAAATTACTACGCTAACGTTGACAGGCTTAGGTGTAAGCGGAAGTAACTCAGTAATAACTATTAACTGCGTTTAAGCGTATGCCTAAAAAGCAAGCTCCCCGTGATAATTTTTCTGGAGTTTAATAGTTTTTCTTCTTGAAATGCACTTACGACTGGCACTCCGGCCGGAGTGCCAGTCGTAAACAAACAAACAGTACAATAAAACAAATAGTACAAAACCCAACAGGGGCTATAATGGACACGCTGGCGATTTTATCTCGAGGACCCTCGTGTGTCACGCTAGGTGTCAGGGACAATTACGGGTCGGCAGCCCATTTGCGGCTACGTAAAAGCGTGTTCCTTTCAATCTCCACATCTCTGTAATTAGCTGTACGCCGAGGAAGGAGTAAAGAGCTGTTTTAATGGATAGGTATACGTTAATTCTGCTTTGGTTTCAGAACTTTCCTGCACAAGTTTCCTGCAGCACTCATTTCACGCTTCTGTTACCCACCCCTTCACAATAATGGCAACAATAAAACACCTCGAAGGAGAAATAATTAGGGCGCACCTGAACACCACCGAACAAAAACCGGTGAAGAGTTCTATGAGAACTTCGAGAACTGGGCCCCATGCTTCACTATCTAGTGTTTCTATCCTGAATCTCTTCTGCTAGTCTACAAAATCAGAACATTGCAAATAACCTGCACAGTAGTTGTGGTAATGAACTGAAGTAGTATTTCGTATGGATATTTGCACTTGAAAGAGCGCTTTCCTGGGGAAACATGCCATTTATTTTCTTTACTATTCTCCGAACTCTCCAACAAGGTAGTAGTTCTTTAACACAAGAAGTGTGCTTGGAAAGTATGTTTGCTTCCTTTTTTATTTTAATTCTGTTCGTGTTTCTTCTGCAGGACATCCCGAAGTACGTTATGAAAACCTGCAAAGTATTTTTGCGCTTGTTAACTTGAACCTTTCTCGTCTTCGGCATTGAGATTGCTTTTCGTGTAGGAAACTGTTTCTCTGTTTTTGATAATTAAGCAATTTCTCAAAAATGCTGGCAACGAATGAGAAACAATAAGACTCATTGCCGCTGTAGGCAATTAGTTGTGTCGTAATAAAAATGGTGCTTGAATTTCTGGCGAGCTTTTACTTATCTTCTTATGAATTATCACAGACACAAAACGAAATCAATACATGACGTGTTACACTATCAGCTTCACAACAGGAACTCACATCAATATACACACCAGGTTATTCTTGTGGGAAACTAAGCAGACTTTGGGGTGATGCCTTATAGGTAAAGTCACATATATTTTAGCAATAGCTTCAAAATAGACTTCATCTTTAGAATACCCACACTGTTTTCTTGCTGGATAACTAATCAGACATTATATCTGCTGTAGCATTAGCTCCACAGCAGGCTTTCAATTTAGAATACACACAACATTTCCTTTGTGGGAAGCTAAGCAAACTTTACATGTAGCCCTTTATTGGTAATGTCATGGACGTTTTTCATCGTTAACTTGACAACAGTCATTCACTTAGAGAATACACACAATGTTTGCTTGGTGGAGAAGCTATACGGATTTTATTGCAGTACCTTATGAGGTGTCATGCGATAACTTCGCTGAATTTCGTTGGTTACTTGTAGACAACTGCGGCTTATAAAGTGATGCAGCTTATCATGGTTTCTATAGGTACTTATTATATGGGCTTTCAAATGAAGCTTTAGTCAGGAGACCACGGTGTTACAATCGTTGGAACGGGCCTCGGGCCACTGCATGATCGAAATCATCCCGCCATAAACCTAGCCGTGGAAATGCCTGCGCTCATATTTGTGGTGTGATTTGTACCCAAAATGAACAGCAGGCTTCTGAAGTTCAAGTGCAAAAGGCTTCCAAACTTCAACCTTCGCCAGCCAAAAGTGCCGAGTTAAAGCCGATAATATTCTTTTCTACTGCAGATTAGGCCTTATAATCTTTTATGTAACCGGCTGAGTTCGTGATCGGCGCACATGGGCGCGAGCATAAGCAGTTCCGGTGTTTAAAAGGGATTACTGAGTTCCGATTTGGCCAAGGCGGTTTCAAGCAAAGTGCTTCATTCTAAGGTGTCCGTTCAATACTTAGGAAGCGGCGAGCACCGACAGCACTTTTCCCGGCGTTGAACTGGTAGCGATTATTCTAGTTTTTAGTTGTGGAGTGTGGTAGTTCGCCTGCCCTCTCAATGCGTGAAATGCAAACACCAGCGTAGGATAGGATAGGAATAAACTTTATTTGTCCAGCGGTTAAGGCTGTTGGTGCCCGGGGCTAGGCTGCCAGGGGTCCATCGCCGGAGAAAAATCTTTCGAGAACACCAGCGTAGACAGTGCATATTACTGTTCACTAGCCAATGACTCCAGCCACTAACGCGTTCCGGTGGGCCATGGTGGTGGGGTACTGGGTGCGAGATGCGAAGCTCAGATGTTCGAATCGTGGTCCTGGTAAATATCCGAAGGTAAGTGCTGTTTTACATGTATTTTATTTCACAAAGTGTTTGTAAGAACTTTGACGAATCTTTATCTAAAACTCATCATATGTAAAAAATGTTCAAGAAAAATGTTCAAGAACCTTACAAACAACAGATGTGAGAGATATCGGCCTGGAGTTAGTCGTTAAATCCTTACCACCTGGAGCAGCATTCACTAAGCGAACTTCCGAACAAATTTTGGCTTAAGGAAAAATCTGACAAAGAAAGCGTATTCACAAAGCTAAACCTATTCTTAAGGTCATCAAGCTTCAAGGTCATCATTGCAGCGCCAGCCATGGATGGCTGGCGCTGCAAAGACGAGCGCTGCCGTCGAAAAAAGGTGTGTACGCAGTGGTAGCACAGGTCCGAACTCCAGTACTTGCACCAATATTAAGTGTAAGTCGATTCACAAAACCTAAACAGCCGTCGCAGATGACAACTTAAGAAGAAATTTCAACGATAGGGGTGTAGCAGTCTTACGCCCATAATCACCTCTATCTGTGCCACTCAAGCTGATGCGGGTAAGCGTTGGAACGCGCTGTTGTGGCCAATTGTCCAGAGGCCACAAATGATAGCCGAGGATGGCGCGTGCTTACATCATTGTCGCGCACTCTGGTTTGTCATCTCAAAGTGCATTGAGCAGTTTTGAGTGCACAATTGTATTCGGCGTGCGCTGCTGTGGAAGGAAGTAACATTATTGCTCTGCTGCGAACATCTGCTTGAAGTCTGATAGGCTTCTTTATGCGCACAATAGCCTAACTTTACATACTCAACTGGACACTCTATTGAGTTTTATCAAATAGAACTGTAGTGTCAGTCCCTTACAAACATTACGCTTGTCATCAAGGTGTTGTGAGCATTTTTGTTGTTTTTTCCTTGTGTTTCTAGCTTGAGCTTTCTCTCGCTTATAGGGCTGCGGATGACTATTTTTCCCGACGCTTTTGAGACTATAATTTTCCATGCGAGACGAAAAAAAACGCGTAAACGTTTCTCATTATCAAGACTGGTTGCTGTTGTACGATTCACTGTCGTCTTCTGTGCTGTTAGCCTCAGCCTTCTATTATATTGTTCACAGTTTCAATAAAGCACTAAGTCGAAGCGACGTAGTGCCTGTGCCCAGAGGTTTGCTCGTCCTGTGGCCTATGGTGCGAGCGAACGTACGCGTACGACGGACGGCAATCCTTTCTATGATATAAAGCTGGGTGTCAATACGATGACACATAACAAAAAAGAAATCGCGAATAAAATAACGTACCACAATTGATACGAAAAGCATGTGGACTGCTCGAACAAAAGTGATGCTCTGAAATAAAATACACCTCACGAACACAGCCTTTAATTATCGCATGAGCCCGCCAGCAAACACACCCACGCTCGCACGCACATTTATACATTTGCAGGGGGTCCCAACTATCATGTACCAATCCTTAAAAATATGCAAATGCCACATAGCTGGACAGAACCAAGGTAATGTTATTTGCCGTCGCTTGGAGACAGTCAGATTATTTTTGCATTCCGCCTAATTAAATAATTAGTCCTAATTATTTATCAACTCCTCAACTATTAAAATTTAATGAATAATGTCAATGAGGAAATTGTAGAGCAACATGAATAACTCCCGATACAGCTTTCTGTTGCTCAAGACATGCTAGATAAAAGTGTTGTTTCAAGCGTGAAAGAAGCCCGCGAGTGCACGCAAAGTGCCTCGAGCAGCCGGTAGCGCGGCAATTTTGCGCGTATTCGCGGGCCTTCCTAGACAGACAGACCTGTCAGCCTATTCTAGATAGACAGACCAGTCAGCTCCATCATTACTGTGCATTGCCTTCGAACACAAACGCTTTTCTTTTATGCATCGCTTGATGTCTCGATTGAGCAACTGTTTATCGCCAGTCCCGAAAAAACACCTTTTTGGACTATATTTCTCTTACAGCCCTAACAGCGTATTTCAAGAAAGCATCCAGCTCTGACCGCGCCTTCAAAACAACGCGAGTCGCTAGACGAACTTCTAATTCCTCCTGTGTTCCTCCTTTATTGATGCTTGCTGCCTGTCATGTCAATGATGTTTGACTGCCTGCCTGTCGGTGTTGGCCAAAGACACTTAGCCAGAATCGTCGTACCTAATACCCAGAATGAGATATTGTTTTCTTATATGTTGCACTGGTCAATCTCGAGCGGCAGCCGAAATCCTGGAGCCAGTGCTCTGATTTCACCAATCTGGGTCGCTATAACATAAAAGGGTTCCAAACTGTTTTGATTTTGATTACAATTTCTGCAATCAGCCTCCACGATTGGTCAAAACATTTTCGGGCCACTAGCAACTTCACCTGTCTGTCACTCGACGTCACGAAAACCGTGATAGCTCCCCATCAGATATAACGTGTACACACTGATTACGCATGATTAAACCGCACAAAAATAATCATTCCTGATTCGACGCCTTTTCACCATTAGCCCTCTGCTATTAATCCAATGTTTTCTGGCTACACCCACTTCGCCTGTCTGTCACGCGACCTCACCAAAGCGCGAAAACTCGCCACGTCAAAGTGACGTGTACGCGAATAAAATTAAAGGGAAACTGAGACATCCACCCAAATGTAGCAATTTGCTACAATGGAAACCCAACCGGGTTCCTCGAAAGAAAGCCTCGCAGTTGAAGAAAAATTCGTCCTGGTCCGGGACTCTCTTTAATTACTTATCTCCACCTAGCGGATTTCCGCTGAACTATTACGTCATACACTTGCTTTTGCTTCGAGTTGTCGACAAATTCGACTTCGCCCTGCCATCTGCTAGCCGCCTGGTTAGCTCAGATGGTAGAGCGGCTGCCCCAGAAAGGCGGTGGTCCCGGGTTCGAGTCCCGGACCAGGACGAATTTTTCTTCAACTGCGAGGCTTTCTTTCGAGGAACCCGGTTGGGTTTCCATTGTAGCAAATTGCTACATTTGGGTGGATGTCTTAGTTTCCCTTTAATTACTTATCTCCACCTAGCGGATTTCCGCTGAACTATTACGTCATACACTTGCCTTTGCTTCGAGTTGTCGACAAATTCGACTTCGCCCTGCCATCTGCTAGCCGCCTGATTAGCTCAGATGGTAGAGCGGCTGCCCCGGAAAGGCGGTGGTCCCGGGTTCGAGTCCCGGACCTGGACGAATTTTTCTTCAACTGCGAGGCTTTCTTTCGAGGAACGGGGTTGGGTTTCCATTGTAGCAAATTGCTACATTTGGGTGGATGTCTCAGTTTCCCTTTAATTATTTATCTCCAGCTCGCGGATTTCCGCTGAACTATTACGTCACACGCGAATAAAATGCCTTATTATGTCGAACAAAACTGAAAATTTTTCTGAATAGCCACAGACTGCCCCGTTCCGGAACGAATAGAAGTTGGCCCTCGCTACTCACACCTGCCGGTGAGCATGTATTTATTTTCGCATGATAAACCTTTTTGCGTGGCAGTAAAACGTTATCGAGCCCTTTCGGCATGCATACGACATCGCTCTGCAAACTCTTCCTTGCTGAGGATCCGTTTTAGCGGCATGCTTATGCTTCCGTCGCACGCCGCCGGGATTTTCGACCAGCCATTACAGGCTAAGTAAGGCGTAGCGGACCAATCGGAGAAGCCGGCACCACCCTCTTCATGCGGTTATCTATTTTCACTGTGCTGGCTCGGCCCCATCGAAACCCTCTGCACTAGAGCGTGCTCCTCGCCTCTTGTCAGCCAATTAGATAGGAAAAACCGCTGAGTGTAGACAATGTTATTGGTTTTGAAAGCGAACAAAGCTGACCTCCTATAAACGAGGAGAGCGTTTGATTGGGTTGGTCAGACAACGGTGCGGGTCGCCGTCTAATGTTTGCGCTGGTGGTTACGTAAATTTGACATCAGGAGTTTGGAATCAAAACAGATTGGAATCATTTTACGTTATAGCGACCCTGAATCTGCCAGGGAAGGGCAAAACGTCCTCCGCGGTGGATCATGCCGGAATTGTTTGCGCACACATCACGAAAACCGACTTCCTCGCTCTACGTTTCCATGGCAACCAAGGCCAGCGTCCCATGACGGGTAGCGGTGACGTATGCTTCTCGTACTATTTCCGCCCGAACCACCGCATCGGAGGCAGAACAAGTGAGAGTGATACGGCGCGGAGCGAGTTGATCCGAAACGGCCAGTGGAAAGTGCGAACTCCCTCCAGATCGACCAGTGAAAAATTCATCCACGATTACGATACTCCCTATTACGAAATTTGAGCGCAGCTCTATACGTGTCTTCATTTCGCAATATATTGGCTGGCGTGGACAATCTGTCTCGTCTGGCACGTTGTAAACGGAGCGAAGTGTGGCGCGACTGCCTCAATAATCTGGAGAACGCGAGAACCAGCACGTGGTGGTGCGTGGGCGTGATGCACAGCACGCGCGCTACTGGCGCCATCTCGCAACCATCGTCGCCGTACTACTACGCCATTCTTCTTATGCATTCGCCACACCCTCCTCCGTTTTCCTCGTCGCGCCTTTTATCCCCCGCGGAGTTCCGCGTTTGCTCTGCTTCGCAGCGCTCCTTCACTCGGTTACGCGAACACTCGACGCAGGAACTGGCGCCTCATCATCATCATCAGCCTATAGTTATGTCCACTGCAGAATGAAGGCCTCTCCCTGTGATTTCCAATTACCCCTGTCATGCGATAGCTGATTCCAACTTCCGCCTGCAATTTCCTAACTTCGTCACCCCATCTGGTTTTCTGCCAACCTCGACTGCGCTTCCCTTCTCTTGGTATCCATTCGGTAACTCTATTGGTCCACCGGCTATCCATCCTACGCATTACATGGCCTGCCCAGCTCCATTTCTTTCTCTTTATGTAAATCAGAATATCCGCTATCCCCGTTTGCGCTCTGATCCACACCGCTCTCTTCCTGTCTCCTAACGTTTAGGCCTTCTTCTCGAGCTCCTTTGTTAACCTCCAAGTTTCTGCCTCATATGTGAACAACAGTAGAATGCAATGATTGCACACTTTATTTTCAGTGACAGTGGTAATATCCCAGTCATGATTTGGCAATTCCTGCTGTATGCACTCCAACTCAATTTCATTCTTCTGTAAATTTTCTTCTGATGATCAGGGTATCCTGTGAGTAATTGGCCTAGGTAAACGTAATCATTTACAGACTTTAGAGCGGCGCTGTAAAACAGCATAAAATGATTCGCCATCGTCGGCCGCGATTATTGTCCTAGTGTGGCAAAACATCTTTCAGCGACACGCGGTCTCCTGCCTGGTCGGCCGATCGTTGGTATCGACGTCTTGTCGGCATTGGTGTCGTGTCGGACTGGTGTGACCGGGCCTTGAGTGCTGTTAAAAGGCAGTGTGCCGTGAATAATAATAATAAAATTTACTAAGGGTTCCTTATGCTACGACTAAGACGACTTCAAGACGAAAGCCCGAGCGCCGCTAACTCAATGACACTACGACCTATTTTTTGGTTGTTATCGTCACTGCGAACCATAATTTGCAAAGTCAATTTAGCAAGTCATCCTTATTTCACGAAACTCGGACCGTCGCTCAGCGCTTTTTTTTCTGAGTCATCATTACTCTGAAACCACAATTTCCAGTCATTTTAGCAAGTCATCATGTTTTTTGCAGGTCACCCTTCCTATGATTCACCAAGCTCGAACCGTAACTCAGCACTTTTATTTTTGCTGATCACTCTCACTTGGAGCCTCAAATCTCACATGTACATTTTGCAAGTCACTTCCCCACTTCATAGCCCCTTGATTCAATCTTGATTCACCCTATCACTGCTTGGTACACCTTCATTCACTCTATCATCTCGGTTTTAGTTCCATCACACTTGGTTTGCTCTATTACTCCAAATTTCCAATTTCCATCACTCTTTATTCACCCTATCACCGCTTCATTCACCTTCACTCACTCATAATTCACTCTCATTTACTCTTCATTATCATAACTCACCATCTTATCATTACCTTTCGTTTGACTCCTATAACCCAACTGAACCACTTTAATTCACCATCAATCCACTCTTAATTCACCGTATTCACCTCTCTGTATACCCATTTTATCATTATCATTATCATCATAAGCATACTTACACCCAGTAGCATAATGAATTCTCGGTTCTTGGCCACTTTCAGGGTTTTGACCCATTTTCCCGCTTGGTCATGGTAATTATCATAATTAATTTAAAAAACTATCAAGATTTTTATCGATATTTGTATTCCTCGCAGAATTACCTATCGACTGATATATAATATTACGGGTTGTGTAACTACGTTAAGGAGTTATCAATTTTGTACATAATTTTCTGATTTTTAGAACCACTTTCTCAAGGTCACCTCAAAACGAGATCTCAATCGCCTTAAAAATAACCTGAAAGCACAGTATTGCAGGCATTTAATGTCGTTATTTAGATATGCATTTTTGGATCCCCAATATCGGACGCATATGCGACTTTTGGGCGGGCGAGGGTGATATGTGCTAGCTTGTGCAAGTCTGAAGGAGTGTTTCATGTTTAGTTTGAGCAAGCTTAGTGAACAGCTTGCTAAAAATAGAATGTGTTCAATGTAACTTTCTCGCGTTAAACTAAGTAAAAAGAAAGCGAGATACTTGTACAGGAGAGGATACGCTAATATCTTGTTGTTAAGCGAGTAATTAGCTAGAATTGGGCTAGAAAGATTAGTGAAAGAGGCAACTTCACTTTTAGACAGCATTAGTCATATTGAGCACCACAAACGAATCAGTGAAGGTTACATTCAAGCATAGCTCAATGAGTTAAATTTTACGGTATACTACGCAGTCGTCAGCGAATAATTGGATTGTTGAATAAAACCAGTCGGGTAATTATTAATATAGATTAGAAAACCCAAATCTCCAAGCCCGCTGCCAGGGTTTCCCAGCGGTGAAGTGGTCTGGAGAGGAGCTGTAGCTGGCGTAGGTATGCTGCTTTCGAAAGGAAAGGAATTCTTCATTCCATAGACAATATTCGGGTAATTATTAGTCATGTGAGTTTGTGACGAATCATCTGACGATAGACATTATCCAAAGCCTTCGAGTAGTTAAGGAAGCCTGCTTCTACTTGAATTGCATCAACCTTGTCTTCTTTAGCGTCGATACTTGGTTGACCGTTCTTTTTCTGACCAATGACCCAAGGTTATATTTGACTATCTTGGCGCTAATGACGCCCGTACCGTTTATTTGACCCCTCTGCGACTAATCTTCGCTTCTTGTGGGCACTGCAGAAGCCACCTTTCAGACACCATTGCCTCGCGTGAACCCTGCTTAGTCCAAGCGAACTGATTGAAATTCCCAAAAATTTGCCATACGATGGCTTTGCCTCAGCACATCTAAATCTATGGCGGTGCACCCTCTACAGGGATAAAGTTCAGTGTGGTTCATTTCCGACTATATTGGGGCTAATTATGCTCGCGCCCCGCGCGTCACTCACGCGCTGCATCTCGTGATCTCCCGAATAGCGAGGCCGTCGCGCTGCACTTCGATCCGTTTGCAACGTGCCGCGCGAGACAGAATGTCCGCACTGCAGCCAATAAATCGCGAAATGAAAACACGCTTTGAGCTGCGTTCAGATTTCGCATTAGGGAGGATCGTAATCGTCTATGATTTTTTTCATGCCAACTTGTGTTACAGGGTATGTGCCAAACATTAATGAACCTCTTTGGCGCCAACTTGGTTTACTCGCAATGGACCACTGGTTATGGGCTGCTCTTCAATGTAAAAAAATATATTTAGAAATTCTTCGGTGCTTGGCGAAATCAAACCCGCGTTATATCTATTCTGACAATCTTGTATGAATATATAATAACACACGCGCCACGCGCGCACTTTGGGGCGGCGCCGCTAGATGGCAGGACGTGTACAAAGAGAGCGCGAGAGAGGAGCAGGGCTGTATACACGTTGTCATACGTGACGTGTTTTGGTGGTTGCCATTCGATGGGTCACTACATTGCTCCAGTGCTAATCGCTTTATGTCTACACTCATCATGAGATGGCTAATCGCATTAATGATTTATGAAGTCAGTCGCAATGCGATGAAATTCACAGTTTTGAGAAGCGTGAACAGACAAAGACGACAGAAGGAAACAGGATGAACGCTTACTAACAACTGTATTCTTCAGTCCTTTTTGGTCGCTTCGCGCTTTTTCAATGAATCCGCATCAACTCGCTCACTTCGCCATTCTGTTGAAATTCATCCGCAAAGGTGTGACATGTACACAAGGCGATGAAAAGCACGTATACTGAAGATACTCTTACAATCTTTTTATTGAGAATGCATTGCAATACCATTGGTCAAACGTTGAACATTGGATTGGAAAACTCATTACGGGTCTGTTGAGATATCATTGGGTTAGGTGTTGAGTGCTCTTGAATATTGGCCACTGAACCTTTATTGAACGACAATTGGGCAAGTACTGTTGAATGATTGTTAAGTTACCATTTGTCACAGACCCCGGTGAACGAGGCGCAGACGCCGGACCAAATTCCAAAGCCGACTTATCAGCTTCCGAAATAATCCCACGAAAGCAAGGACAATTAAGAATGGGCCCTCTGGTGCGCCAGCGAACGCCGGTTGCTGTCCAAAGACCGAGTCAGAGCCCAGAGTTGTCAAAACACAACAAAATATATTCTTCACACGAGGCAGTTACACACACACTTGCACACTTAGGCTAGACACAATACAAATCAGATGGAAAATAATACAAACACAGGAAAATAATTAACGACAAGCACTAAGAGTCCAACACGTAAAGTACAAAATGAAAAGGAACACTAAGTGTCCAATCGTATTCACCGTGCTGGTTGGTCTTGGAGTCAGACGATCTCGGCGTAGCTCGGGCAAATCTCGAAGAAAGAACTTCTTCCGGAAATGCAGACGCTCGATGAACTCGCCGACTAGCTTGCCGGGGAATCCCCTTCTTCCGCAGACGCTCGGTCTTCACGTTACATCACTTCACCGGTGCGGACTGAACTCTATGAACTCCTGAATTCCTGAATTCCACTAAACGATTCTCGCACGGCGGTTATATAGCTTCCACAGGCGTTCTCGAACATTCTTACCGGTGTCGTGATCTCGTAGCATGGCGAAGCTTGGGAACCTCCGAGGCTTTTTCGTTCCTTCGGCCGCTGTCGGAGCATTCTCGAGGGGGGGTGATGACTCATCCTGTTGGTGTATGCTCACGCGGTAGTAATGTTTGTCGACTCGCGGGTGAGAAGGTGTCTCGGCGCGCGTGTGCTCTCTCTCTCTCTCTCTCCGGTTAACGTCGCTTCGTCGAGTCTCTTCCAGACGTTTCGGCGCCGTTGCTGGCGTTGTTGCTTGAGGCGTATGCGCTCTCCCCTCTGTTGAAGTTGCCGTGAGGCCGGCGTGTTCTCTCGCTGGCTTGCGTGACACGCGGCGCCCGCTTGGATTAAGCGCTTTTTGTGACACCATTGAAAGAACATTTGGCTTAGAGAGTTCGTTCTGTAATATTTGTTGTATAGTTGTTTAGTCGAGCTATGTGTCAACCTTGCATCGGTGATTGTCATTTTTTGGCTGTTAGCTGTAATTTTAAGAAATTTCTGCTACAAGACTCGAAGCGAAAGAAGCGCAGGTTTTCGAGACGTTTACAAGTGAACGCGTGGTTATTGACAGAGGGTGTAGTTTTTTGCGTGCCGGTACGCCCCTGTACCGGTTTGGCGCTTGACGACACAGACGCGCTCAGCCTGTTTCACCGTTATTTGTGCTGTGATATGCTACAGAAATTAACTGACGCCCCTACACAGCATGCAGCATTGAATATATGAGGTGGCAAGAAACTAACACCAGAGAAAACTGCGTAGGCACGGCCTAGGTCGATATGACACAACCATTAAACAAAAAAACAACAAAACATAGTGCACGCTATGTCAAAGCAACCCGTGCACAAACCACAAGGACGCTTCCGCCATAGGGGGGTCCTATGCAGTTCTTTCACATACCAAAATTAACTATGAGTTCGCAGTAAACTTTTAATGAGTTGTTTAAGTTAAAAAGCTCTTAAATCTCGTTATAACGAAGTCGAACGGGGGCCAAATTTGTTTCGTTATAATCATTAGTTGGTTATAGCCCCTGACTAATTATTATACGGCTAATTATTGTATGCGAGGGTGCACTCACTACAGGTAAGTCATCGCGGAGGCATTAGCTCCCGTCGCAGCCGAGTGCTGTGTCTGCAGTAAAGTGCTAATCGAAAAACGGCAAGAAACGCGGGTCAACATAAAAACCACAACTGATTTTATTGCGCTCGACGCTAGCCGCGTAGCCTTTCGTGTGTAGATGGCGCGAAAAAGTCGGTGATGCTTCGCTGCTGCATCTTCCTCACCTCTATCACCTAATCTATCTATCATCTATCACGTAATAAACAGAAGTCGTATGTCAGGAATTTCTCTACGCTAACATGTACAAGTACCTCTAAAGTCTATATCTCTCTGTCTGTACAGTGGGGAAAAGTCTCTAGATGAGCACGAATGGACAGAGAAGTTCGAAACGAGGTTTCCCCAGATTGGCAGATTCGGCACGTTGGTATTTCATAAGAACAACTAAAGAAATACGAACTGAACACGGACGTTTACAGGCACATATACAAACACAAAGTGCATTTGGGTGTGTGCGCGTATGGGCTTTTATACATCCGTGTCCACTTCGCTCTACTTGAGTCGTCCGAAATGAGGTTTGTGTGCGCGTCTGTCCGCCCATCCTTTCTATTACGCCGTCATCGACATCCTTGCTGTCGTCGTCCTTCACCTCTACGTGATCTGCTTCACACTTGCTATATGGTGAAGAAAAACAAAAACATTGCCCACGACAATCACTGAAAATCCTATTATTGTCCTGGCGGCAATGCTTAGTTCAAATCAGTACGAGCATGCGCAATCACTGAGTTTCCTTTCATTTCCTTCTTTATTTTCGCATGCTAGTATTACAGCATGCGCGGCGCAAATTGTATTTACGTGGCAGTTGTTTTCAAAAAAGGACGCCGAGAGTTCGGAGATTAGGCTCTTGGAAATTTGTTCGGCCCGTCACGCAGAATCTGAGAGCGGTAATGTCTGTTGGCGAATTTCTTTAAATCAAAGCAGGCAACGACGCATAGACTAAAGCGACATTGTGAGCATAGCAAAGAGTTGCGTTTGCAAAAGATGACAGTGTCCTTTTCCGGAGACTGCTGCTGTCGCAGCAAGGCTAACTTCTCTTTGCGAGCGTTTTTGCGTTTATTCTCTATCAAGGTGCGACTATCAGAGCCGACAATCGAACATGCGACCTCGTGCTGTGCATCAGAACGCGCTCGCCACTCACGGCACACCGATGGTGGGGTGCTAAACAGGCAGAAAATGGAAGTTCAGCAGTTTTGGTGCAGCCCTCAAATGACCCTGGCACTTCAACGTTTGCACGCGCTGTAAAATCAAGTGTAGTATCCTTAGACGTGTCCCCTCATCTGGCCCACGTGCCCGCCCAAGTTAAACTTGGTGTAGAATTTAGTTCTCAGAAGACAGCAGTGAAACACATGCTATGTTTTCGAGTGCGTTTAGTTGTACTAATAGCTTCCATGACCGTTACTTGATAGTCATTACAACCTAGTTAACTTATATGTATACTAGGATACTTAGGCTTTATCAGTTGGCTGCTAGCAACCTGCAATTGTTTTCAGCCACTTAGAGTGTTCGCCTTGATTTTTAACGCTATTCACGTTAGCTGGCAGTCTTGCGCATACCGGTGAAAAGTTTGGATAGCCGCCGCTAATATTTCTTCTTGGAAACTACCTTAAGTCTCGTTTTGCAAACATTGATCGAAATAGTTGTGCGAAATTTCAATGCGCGGCCAAATCACAAAATATAAAAAATAAAGAGAGCCTACTACTCCAAGCGGCAAACATATCTTAAAGTTGCATTTAAATAAAAATGAATACGTACTTCGGTTCTAGAAATATGTACTTCGTTTTCATATTTGTGATATAAAATTTTACAGAGAGTGAAAATCAACTGACAATAAAAATTAAGCTGCAAAAGTACTATAGTGCGGCATCGAAGTCATGCGAAGACGGATATGTTTAGTTAAATTGGTCACTGGTGCCAGTACAGTAGCACGACCAATGTGGCCACAAAATGTTCTCCAATGTCTGATTGCCCCATTCAACATTGCATATGTTATTGTTGACGCCTTAAATATAACCAGTCCTGTTCCGGTCTCTAGCCCATGTGTTCGCGACATAATATAGATATATACGGGGCAGTTAGGCATAGAGCATCAATATAAACCGAACTCACTCAGACTTATTCCCAAAACTGTTATTTTTTCTAAGTGCTCGCTCGTACTCACACTTACCAGAAGTTTACTCAGCCCGGCTCACCCCCTACAAAGCCAAAAATCCACCTCACCCGGGGTGACTCGTAATCAGGTTCACCGGAATCAAGCTGAGGCAGACCGCTTGGATTAACGCACTGAGATTGTCTCGAGCTCACTGAACACAGTGAACACATGCATTATGAACACATGCATACTGACAGAATCCGATAATGAGTGGGGATACTCCGGATAGTTTTGACACCTGGGGTTTTTACCATACACCCAGTGCACCGTACAGAGGCGTATTTTTTTTTATTTTCCCCATCAAAATGCACTGCCGCTGCAGGAATTTGATCCTTGCACGAGTGGAGTCCAATCGAAACAGTAAGCTTGAGTGAGGACCTGTTAACAAAAGGCTTATATTGTTTTAATTAAAGCTTGAGGACGTAGGCTGTCATGTGGTTAATTGTGTAGCCAAGTTGTTCTGAAGTTTCTTGAGCAAGAAAACTGATTTGAATCCCGTGCGCTCTCTACACCGATGTGTGCAATTTCTTCAGCACGCTTCACTCATTGGTTTCACTTGCGCACCATTTGTGCGCCATTTGCGATCCCCACTTGCTCATTGTTCAAAAAGGTAGGTTAGGAGACAAAAATAGAACGCAAGCACTGGCTGCCTACCCAGCGCCAACCATCGCCTCCCTCGTACGCTTCTACCCCCCCCCCCCCCCCCATAGACACATGCACACTGGAAATGTGCCTACACATCACCAAATAATGTATGTCACACCTACCGAAGCATTCTGTTTGTTGCCGGTGACGCCTGCAGTTTTCTCATCTGCGAACCTGCTTGTCCTTTCAACGGTTTCGAACCGTAAAAAGTACCTGTTTGGTACTCTTTCAGCGTACTCCAACTTCGTCCCGGTTCACTTTCAGCTCGAACAGGTTTTGCGCAGTGCACTTGTTTTCGGCTCCCCATCTTGCTGGCATAGGCTTGGAATGCACGCGGAAATCGCTCAGACTCCTCACGAAATATATATTTTTTGCTTGGGTCACTGGGACTCAGAGTTACCAAATTTCGACTCAGCTGGGTTAACTAAAAATGGTACTTGTGGGCCATTCTGAGAGAGTCAGCTCATAAGAGAGTTTGCCGACCTATGCTTGGGGAATTCAGAAAGTAGATATTTGTTCCAACCAACCGTAGTGGCTCAGTGGCGTGGCATTTTATATGCTTGTGAGACCGGTCGCGGTTTCGATTACTGACCACCATGGCCGTATACAGCTGGGACAGAATGCAAAAAAGATTAATGCAGAGACCATCGAAGATGATTGTCTAAGAAAACGAATAGCTTTCTCCTTCTAATGATCCGCGAAAGTGTGTGGATAACCGAAGTTGCACTGAATAGCCAGAAACGCTCCATACGCACTCATATGCGTGAAGGTCGTGACACTATCCCCTTTTACTTCCTGCATCAGCTGCAGACGATGCTCTTGAATGCAGCAAGCCAGCGGCGTTGTTGGTCGGCACGGCCACTTCACCGCTCTCGCAGCCCTTCTTCGGGAGGACGCGTTTTTCGGGGCACTTTGCGACGTGGAATAGACAAACTTTGAAGCCTTAAGCAAAAAAGGGCCGGCGATGCGAACGGCTAACATTCTAAAACATCGAGTTACGGCGCGACCGGATGCCGAACTCACTCCCACCGCCACCATTTTACCACTCCGGGGGTATTCCATTGTAAAGAAAGCAGCGGGTGCGAGCGGCAAATGCACTCCCGTCCTTCCCTGCCGCTGCCATTTCTCGCCCAGCGCGTTTATCCGACAGCGGCCCCCTCACACTCATGCAATGTACCTGGCCAGCCAGTGCGGCCGACCTCCGAAGCCAGTTTTCTCCCAACTCACTGATAACAAAATTCCCTAAATTTCCCCAGGCTTCCTTCATCAATATTTCCTGTAAAGATAAATTTTTTATTGTGTAACGGAAATAGAGCGCAGATTCTTTAGTTTAAATTAATTTCAAAGCTCTTTTTACCCATTTCAAATAATGAAGTCAGTCCTCTCAAGCTGAAATGATAACCCAGTGACGCACAACGTAAGGCCGTCGCACCGGTAATGTGGCCTAGAGAAAAAGAAAACGAGCCGAAGTGTTGCGTGATCATCATGAGGCCAAATAGGTTCGCAGAAGACTACTGAAATTAATTAAAGAGCAACTGCAGGGGAAAGAGCGCGCACATTAGCCAAGGCTAGAGAAGCTGCACGTGCACGACGTTCTGCACAAGTCGTACCAACGCCATACGGCTACTCACTACAACAGGCCAGGCCAGAAAGCGCTGCTCGTTCTGCGTCGGCTTGATAACTATACCTTGAAAAACACTTTCTTAAAAGATTATTTCTCCTATGTGCTCAGTGTCTGTAACCACCTTTGGTTCAAGTGGCATGTGTCACTCGAGCGAGAACAACCCAGCCTGCAGCTTGTAAGCCATATTCACAGAAGACGTCAGACGGTTTGTACTTTGCTCTGCATGCAGAAGAACGGCTAAGGACTGACACGTGAAAGCATTATATGCCCCGTTACGCGAAAATCCGGCGTGTAGTGGCGGCGTGACCGAATGGCCGCTAGCAATGAGTAAAAGCACGCGAAAAAATACTCGGATTGACGTCAAATTTCTCGAGTGAGGTTCCCGAGAACAAAGTAAATAATGCCTTTGAAAAGAAAACGACGGTAAATTTTGGTCTGGGTGGAAATCGAACCCTGGCCTCCAGGGTACGAGACCGAGCACGCTTCTCCGACGCCTCGGCGCTCTACGGTTCTGGCTGATTAAAGGTGTGCCTAGTGTGTGCCTAATTGCGCACGTCACGTCGCAGCCATCTGGTTGGCTAAACGTGCGGCCTAGTGAGGCGTCGTTAGGCACACGCCGACGGAGCCGATGGGTAGGAGGTGGCGCCACGTCAATGAGTGTAAAAGTTATGTGTAAAATAAAAGTAATAATGTCCAATAGAACGCCGCTGAGCGATCCTTTGAGTTATGAACTCCTCGTGGGAAAGCGAGTGCCTTAAGATGGCTGGCGCGTTTTTCTTTGGCCTTACCGAGGCGCATTTAGAACGCAGGAGAGAGCTTGCGCGGACAAGGAACACGCGAAAAAAAAAAGAAAAGAAAGTTTCATCAAAGGGACTTTAACACGTTGCATTCCAAACATAACCAATCTTAATGTTCGCAAATGTTTTCATTCCTAAGCCGAAACTAGCCCAAGCAAGTGACCTCTGAGGCTCTGTACAAGGTTAGTTTGCCTATGGGCGGTTCCCGCTAAATGTTGCCTTGTCAGCTGCCAGCGCAACGACCGTCTTGAGCTCGGTGCTGTACGTATATATGTGTCCACTTACACCCCTAGGTTTGCCGGTGCTCCTTTCTTTGTTTGAGGTTGCAGAATAGATTTGTTTCGTTTACAGATAAATGTTTCATTCAAAGAGGTCAGAATTCAGCAGCTAGCCAGAGGTGTTGCCAGGAAGGGCTTGAATGACATCCGCGGTTCGCACGTGGAGGGTTAGGAGGTCTCAAGAGACGCGCAGTGTGTTCAGCTACAAAATAAACGACAAACGGACACACTGTCACACTCCGCTGGAATGGATCTGGAAGTTGAACGAAGTGTGCGGACTGTGCGAATCGGGGTGGGAGTGATATCGCGTGACTTAGAAATTAACGTAGGCGGGTCCTGCAGGAACGTTTTTCATTCGTCCTTGTCTGAGCGCACAATTTTCCCTTTTCCCTAAGCAAGGACTAGAATCACGAGATTTATGGAAATTTCCTTAGGGTTACCAGCACTGTACCTGGCGCCTACCCAAAAGACTGCCTCAGTAGCCAAAAAAAGCTATTTGCTCTTTTGTGCACGTTAAAGAACCAGAATGGATCAAACTTTATCCGGAGCCCTTTACTCGGCGTTGCTCATAGTCAATTGTGCAGCTTGAGAACCGTTAAACCCCATAATGATGGTGTGTCCTTATAGCCGCTTTCGTGTCGGTAAACCAGAACGTTATAGCACAGCAGTTTGTCATTGCGATAGAATTCGTTGGCGGTATTTATAGTATTATTTTTATTTTTCATTTATCTTTGCTTTTCGGTATGAGTCATACTGAAGCCGAACATCCACAACCTTCAGGAGTGGCCGCTAGACCACTAAGATGATGTACGGAATCAATACAACGGGAGAAAACAACCCATAACATATACCCTCCCTGGAGGTTGTCCTTGCTATTTTTTTTTACATTGAGACACGCCTCATATACTGGACTGGGCTCATGACGCAATAATTTCATTTTGCCTCCTAAAATGCAATAAAAGCGGCTAACCGAATGCTCTTGATCAAGCTTTATCAAGCATGTTTCTTATTTCTTGTTGGTGTACGTTAGCATAATACTTACACTCTCTTTTTCAATAAAGAGCTTCCTCTCTTAAGCATATCTAAGAAGATCCAAAACAATCCCAATCTTGTACCTTGCCAAGCAAATGAGATTTATTCTCGTCTAAATTAAGACGTCAGCTCAACGAATAATATTTGTGCGCTATTTTGTGCCCATCGTCTGCTTGCGTCCAACCGTCTATCTACCAAAAAGGCAGGGGCGGTGTTCTCGGTCGTTCACTTTCCGGGAAGCAGTCAGTTTCGCAAGATTTCGCGTGACTAGCTTGTACGTCGGCGCCTGCGGGAAACAGCCAGGGCGTAGCCAGGAGGGGTTGAGGCGCACGTCGGTCAGCGCCCCCCCCCCCCCCCCTTATCGAAATTTCTGCGTACGAGGGATAGCAGAAAAAGGCCTGCGACAATACTTAAAAAGTAAACAATTGGAAAGAAATGATTGCTGAACAGCAAAATGCGAAAACCTCTCCCAAGAGACGCAAATGCCACGCACACGAATCATCAAACCAAGAAATGGGCGCGCAGGAATGTGAGGAATAAGTCGTACACTTGCTCCGCAAACGTGATTTCGCAAGGCCGCTGATTTGGACATCGTGCGTGCCTTGTCGAATCCCATATTGCTGTAACCAAACGTTGCATGTCACGACTCAGTGCGGCGTCACGCAATGTCAATATGACCTTGATGAAAATACCCTACCTACGGCGTTACTCACGCGATATTTTTTTCAGACAATGAAGAAGCTTTAATGGGGACTCGAGAGGCCACTATGTATTCGTGACCTTGCAAATTCACTGCATCCGACCGCCCACTTTTTATTATTTTTTATTTTTCTTCTTCTTTTTTTCTTTTTGAGCAGCGAAAATATCGCATTATTGCAGGAGCCAAGAGCCACAAGAGAATTTTTTTCGAGACAGTGTACGGCATCACGTCAGTGTTCAGACATATTGAGGAAATCGCTGCAATGCCGTTTCCAACGCCGTTTCTCGGCCCCGAATTTGAAAGAAAGAAAATTGTAACTGCATTTCAGCCAATAAGAGGAGCCAGTATGGTGGATATGGTTGCCGTAGAGCCGGCGTGCGTGTCGAGCGTTTCCGAGAATAGTAACCCGGTTAATCTGACAGCCGCAGCGGTGGATATTAAAGGCACTAAAGGCAACCCCCGGAAGGCGAGCATTATTTTCGGTTTCAAAAAAATGTGCGCGCCTCTAGCGGTTGCCGGGCGTGCTAAGATCTAGTGCGATAAAAGTAAAATAGATGTTCCAATTTTTTAGGAATCACAAGTTTTTAGAAATAAAAGTTCAGTAGACGGGAAAGAACACTTTTTTTCTGTTTACAATTTTTTTGCTGCTGTTATCGTGAATTTTAAATTGCGCACAGTGGCGGGAAGTGGCTGACAGCGTGCGCCCGTCGCACTTGCCTCCGCTCATCAGCGCCCCATTGCTCGCCGATGCCGTAGATCGGCTCGTGCCTGGTGACCTGCTTCGGTTGTCGTGCTAAGTGTAAATATGGGCAAAGTAAGACAGAGAAGGCTTGATAGGTGTCAAGGAACAGAAGGCGCAAAAAACAAGGCAACCACGCATTAGGCGAAAGTTGCTAAACAGAACCATCGTATATCTCCTAAGACGCCTTGTAGAATACGTTGCACATTGCCTTGAACTTTTTTTTTGAAGTTCAATGAGAAGTGATTACGCAAAATATTCACTCTGGGTATGAAGTAGGGTGCATGTGTAGCCATAAATAATAGTTTACTTATATTCATGTCATTCCTTTTCGAGAAATTTGACACTAATTGATCAAGACCTCTGTGCAATCCCTGACTGCCAAAGCAATCTTAAGGTGCGTTTCGAAATCACTTAGATTGCGTGAAAATACCAGACTTAGCAGCAACTTGGCAATGCACTAGACTAGCTCCATCTTCATCTCTGCGTTTAGAAAATGAAATGCAGTTTTACCATAGCGAGCATGAGGAGATGATGGAGATAGTTACTTTTTTCACGCAAATGGATGCGCAGCTTTTGGCATCTCACCGTGGTATCTGAATTTTGAAAATTGTTTTTTTTATGTTCGTAACATAAGAGTGGACAATAAAAAAAAACACCCTGAACAGTGGTGATGTCCCATAATTCTGCTCGCGTCTCAGGAGGATATGCGGAAATATGTAGTATTCAACGCCCGGAGTTCTAGTTCTGTCAAGTTTTTTCAAATCTCCCCATGACGACAGGTGAGCACAATACTTTTAACGAATTTTCTCAGCAGGCACTCATTTTGCAAGAATATAACAGTGTACTGCGGGGTTCGGCAGAAATGACGGGCCCAAACAGTGTTAAAGGGGCACCAGCTTTCTGCGCCAACCAGAGTGACATTATTGCAGTGTCGCTCGGTTCATTCCTGATGACGGTCACTAGTCCTTGTGCTGCCCACGAAATACACGTAATCATGCGCTTGGGGTTCGTGTTAGTAGGGCTTCACCGTGTCCTTGTTTTGTCCACGTATGCTGCCAGGAATAAAAAAGATAAGAAACAACGACTGATCTCTTTAATTGAGCTTTAGGAGCAGTGACGATGAAATCGTGCGCTAATATAATTATTAGCTCAGTTTATAGTGCCCGTACAATAACATTCACGAACAGTAAGTAACCCCTTTATAATTTACCAAATTTTATGCCGCGAATGCTTGTGCGAACTCTCAGAAGGAAAAACAGCTGAAGCAACTTTTATCGGTAGTTAGTGGTTGTCAAATATAGCTTCTACTTTCAGGAACTAGACAACAGCTAGAAAATGTAGAAACTGGGGACATCCGGATAGCTATGTTCGCTTTAGATGTACGAATTAAAGTTTTGAATAAAAATTCACGTATTTTGACATTTTCACCATCTTTAGAGTCCTCTCACAGTAGAATATGTGTAACTAAAAATGAAAACCTTCAACTCTGAATTAGGGCACCTCTGGCTGACTGAGCGATCAGTCATCTCTAATTTATCACTTACAAATTCACGATGTTACATGCATTTATTAGGGCGCTACGGAGTGTGTGTTTTTTTCTGTTGACACGAGCGCACTTCCAGTGTTTTATGACAATGGAAATAAAGTAAGCATAGGAAATTATTAACACAAAAGGAAGAAAATGTGCAACCCACAGCGTACCGTTCTTGTGTAACCGTCGCCAATTCTCCCTCGTGGGTACCAGACATAAGTTAAAGCCGGCAATGCCGGCAAACAGCATATGCTGTTTGCTGCAATTCGAGCAATTCTGACAGCTCTGTACCTCACGCGAACAAGCTTCCAGAGGTAAAGGCAATGTTGTCTATGGAGTCATTAATGAATCGACTATCCACATCAGTGCTACCGGATGGCAATTATGAATAGTCGTTACGAAAATGTCGTATTATTTCAGTGGAACGCTAATAGCCTTCGATCCAAATCTGCTGATTTTCGCAAGTTAGTTGCACAATACAGCTTCCCTGTATTGTGCATACAAGAGGCTGGTGTACGTGATGATTTTCGTATTTCTAATTACATAATATATAAATCGTCTCGTCCATCGGGAAATAGTAGAACAATGCTCTGCGTTCGAAAAAATTTGCCCTCTCGCCTTATTCAATCAAGCAGTTAGGATTTTCTTGAATATGTTGCCTGCAAAGTATATCTCGCAAAAAATGTATAACAATCGTAAGCATATACCTGCAAGCATCGAGACGTATTACGACTGATGATTTGAATAATATGTTTAGCATCACAAGATCAAATATTTTCATATGTGGTGGCTTTAACACACACAACGTAACATGGGGGAGTAACCGCTGTGATGCACGTGGGAATATCGTCCAATGCGTCGCGGAAATATGCAATCTGTCAGTATTGAATGATGTATCTGTGACATTTATGCATGGATATCGCTATGCCAGTTGTATAGACGTAACACTATGCCCTAATGATCTTGTTACCGATACTGGGTGGACAACAGACTCAGAAACACTTGGAAGTGATCATTTCCCAATTCTTATATCACATCCACGGTTAAAAAGCACTGCAAAACGAAGATACGTGGATATAACAAAGTGGCAGCTCTTTCGTCAACACTTATCCAGTCGAGTAGATCGTGAAACTGACGTAGAGACACTCACATCAGTTATACAAGAAACAATGAAATTGTCTACGAAACAAGTGCCCATTCCTGATGAATACACATCAGTTGATGGAGAATATGAACATTGAGAGCTATAAGAAGAAGAGCAGAAAGAGCTTACCGGCACAGTGGAAATATAGAAGCGTATAGAAATTCGCAGCAAGTTCACTCAGTCATGCGAAGACGACTACAAAAATTGGGGAAAAAAGATGGCGTGAATATTGCAATACGTTGTCTCTCCTGACGTCAGTTCCTCGAATATGGATGACTAGTCGTGTATTAAGCGGCCCTGTTGTTCAAACGCAACCATTTCGTGCTCTCTCAATAGCCAAGGATACTTCAGAATTAGAGATTGCTGAAGAATTCTGCAAGATTACAACTAGAACAAGCATTTTTATTACTCTTCCTGAGTTTCAATATTCAGTTAAAATGGCAAAACAAAAATTTTTGCGTGTTTTCAGTCACAGCATGTACAATTAGACTATGAATTCTCTATGATTGAGCTAGCCTTGTTCAATCAACTTTGCAGGAAGGCCTAAACATTGTGGACAAATTCTTAAAAGAAAGAGGAATGGAGCTGTCTTGCAGTAAGACGGCTGTGCTGCCCTTTACCAGAGGACGCCTGAAAGACTTTCAGCTGTGCCATAAGGGGCAACGTTTAGACATAGTAAAACAACACAAATTTCTGGGGGTTATACTAGACAGACAACTTTCTTGGAATGCTCACATTAAAGCACTCGAAGAACAAATAAACTCAACAATAAATGTTCTTCGCCGCGTAGCAGGCACGACATGGGGAGGGTCGGTTTCTTCTCTACTGAAAGTACATAATGCACTTATAAAGCAAAAAAATTGCTTATTCTTCACCTGTTCTTTATGGAATCTCCCGTTCATCTGAGGAGTGACTTCAACGGTTAATAGCTAGGAGCCTTAGAGTATGCTTAGGTGTTCCCCGAGCAACCTCAAGTTCCTTAGTAATTGCAGAGGCACGTCATCCTCCATTCCCAATTATGAGGACGGTTGAAACCTGTCGACACTACTTTCGCGTTTCAGTGCAGCACAAAAGGCACCCACTAGCAATTACACTTATTGAGAGAGACAGGGCGAACATCAATACTGTGATTCAGGTGCAAAAAAATCTACTACCACACAACGAATTTTGGACCTCGGATATTTCCTACCCTCCATGGCGACTTGTCGACACAAAGATTGAACTTTCGGTTGACGGAATTATTCGCAAACGAGACATGTTTATGCTAGCATCCCAACAACTTGCGCTGTACCAGATATACTTTCGGTACCCTGGATATATTCAAGCGTATACAGACGGTTCTTGTCAAACAAATTCTTCTACAGCTGCCTTTGTCATTCCAGAATGGAACTGAATACAGACGTTTAAACTTTCTCACACCACATCATCAACTACAGCAGAGCATTTTGCTATATTGTCTGTGTTACGATACATAAATTCAATGCAAAAATGGAACTAATGGGTCATCTTTTATGACTCACAAGCAGCTTTGTTGTGACTCCATGGTGGCATCAGCAATTCCCAAAACATGGCGTTAGTTTATGAGACACTAAAGGAGCTCACAAAGGCAAGTGAAAAAACTCGCACAATAATGTTCCAATGGATACCTGGCCACTCCAATATCCCTGGGGATGTTGCAGGAGACATGGCTGCTAGACAAGCGCATATTAATACCGCCACACACGGTCTCCCTCTAACGCAAGGAGAATTGCGGCACATACTAAGACAGATCTCAGTCCGTGGTTGCAAAGCGACATGGTTTGATCAGAACTCGAAATCTTCAGATTTATTTCACATTGACCCTGCACTTCAATTCAAAATCCCGTCCACATTAAATACAACCAGAGCCTTTGAAACACTTATTCACCGTCTGCGGCTCGGTACCGCGTACACAAAACATTTTCTACAAAAAATTGCAAGAGCCGATAGTCCGGAATGTACTTGTGGCCACGCGGATGAGGATGTGCAGCATCTTCTGTTACAATGTCTGCGACACGATACACACAGACAACGTTTAGCACGTCATTTAGAGACATTAGACCGCAGGCCCTTCAGCCTCAGGAAGATATTAGGTCCTTCGCCAAGATATTCGTTGCAAAGACGAGCGTTAATGGCCCTCCAAAGATTTCTAGAAGCGAGAAATATTCTCGGAAACTATTCAAAAGAGTGTTTATCTGTGATAAACTCACTCTATGGTCAATTCACACCTAGGTTCATGTACTTTCCTTTGAATCGAATCCATGCTATCTTATGTGCCGTGATTTTAGTATAATTACGTGACCGCACTTTGTGTTTACTTTAGTGGAGCTATGTGACTGCACTTTGTGTGCCCTTTTTTCTGGGTGGACTTTCAGTTTTAGTGTGACATTAGTGTACTTATGTGACTGTATTTTGTGTTTAACTTAATGCGCCTTTGTGACTGAACTTTGTGTTGCTGTGTTTCTGAGTTGACTTTCAGTATTAGTGTGGTATTAGTGCACTTATGTGACTGGACTTTGTGTTAATGTGATTTGGAGTTGACATTTAAGTTTAATACGTGTAGGTTCATTCTTTTTTATTTCTTACATACCTCTATGTGAAAAGGTGTAGCCGGCGCCAATTAAAGGCTTCAACATGCCCTAAATACCATATAACAAAAAAAAGCCGGCACCAACAGCAAATTCGTGCGTTCATGGTGGGCGCGCTTAACGCGTCTGTCATGAACGCCCGAACAAACCAGGCCCGCATGCTGAGGGAAAGGGCTCTATGCGAGTTCACCTCTCTCCCCCTTCTATTAGACACCTCACCAGTGAGGTCATGAATGCGCCGTTTTGTTTTGTTTGTGAATTGCTTTGAGTAGGATGCCCGGAAAATGCCATTGGTGGAAGCGGCACTGGCGCGGTGTATCGGCATGCGACCATGGGCAATTTCGAGTCCTAGAGCACTGCACGGGCTTGGGCTTACCCGAAAGCCCGGGCCCGGCCCGGCCCGTGGGCCGGGTCGGGTAGGGCAGTTTTTTCATGGGTTCCTGGCACGGCGTGTGCTTTTTGACCCGGGCCCGGGCCGGGCTCGGGTATTTTGACGCGGGCCCGGGGGGGGCTCGGACTTTCTGGTGATGTGCATGTTACGTGCAGCTAGTTATCCTCGCGCGTCTCGACTCTGAAAAACCTGTTGCGTCGGCGCAGCTGGAAGCTATAAGTGCTACTCCTGTGTACTTCCCTTTTCTTCTTCCGTCGTATTTTGCGCTGTTTAAACAGAATGTAAATGTCCAGAAACACCGAAGTTGCCTCAAACCAAAGGATGTAATCGTATTCCTTACCTAAATCTATGTAATTATTACTTTAAGCGCGGTACAAGCGCGTTCGCGACTTGCTGATTCTTCCGAGGCGAATTGGTAAAACGATGACTGGTAGGGTAAGATAATTCGTCACGGAGCTTAAATATGGCACTGCGTCCATCCATGATTGCACGCATGTTCTCAACCAGCCGCCTAGCAGCAGCGCATTACGCTGCACCATGGACGCACGACAAGCTTTCTTTCTGCATTTAATCCATCCATGCGCTGCTCTCACGACCGGTCGTGGCTGCGCTTCGGCTATAGTGTACTAGAATACGGTTGAGAGGGACGAGCGGCTAGGGTGGCGCATGCTGTGCAGTGAGGCGCCCGTTGTGGAAAAATACTGTGGCGGCGCTGCGATAGAAGTGAATTGGGCCGCATCATGGTCGCGCCGTTGGAAACTGCTGGCGATACTGCTCGGCTGGGTCATTCGTACTACTTCGCACGCTGGTATTTGCGTTCAGACCGCTCAAATGGTGTTCAAAATTGCATATGACATCTAATTATGCCTTAAGAATAAATTGATATCATTCTCTACTTTATTTTATTTTTTTACGGCCACTCCGTGATTTTTTTCGGTCTCGGGCCGGGTTCGGGCCGGTTACTAGCCGGGCTCGGACCGGGCTCGGGCCTAAGGTAAAGGGATGGCGGGCCAGGCCGGGCGGGTAACGTAGATTATTTCCGGGCCCGGGCCGGGCCCGGGTCTACCCATAAAACTTTTGAGCGGGCTCGGTCGGGCAGCCCAACGTAAAAGTCGCCCAGTGCACTGCTCTAAATTCGACGTGCTAATGAAGGTACAGCAAATTTCTACACCCTGCTAAACATAGAGTTGCCTACAATAGTTACTAGAGGTAAATCTGGCGCTGCAATCGTTACCCACCATAGGAATGATGGGAAATACACGGATTTGTCTGACCTTCATGCTTCTGGATTCAGACAGAATTATGGCTCGGTTTATGACGCTTTACATGCCCTCGTTGCCCGATATTTGAGAGCAAGCTATGTGGTGTGTGTTTGACGTCGTCGTCGCGGCAGCAGAAAAAAAAACGACGATGGTGACGACGTAAAGTATGACGTCGATGGCATGCAACGGCAGCCATATGCACGCGGCATTCAAGCTACAGCGGCTCGACAGGTGGAGACTGTTGCGATGTTGGATAACGGTGTGGGGCAACCACGTGAACGCGGCATCGTACAAAAAAAGTTACGTCAAATTTCCATTATTGTCCTACAAAATACAATCATATGCCCGTGAAAAAATCACAAATGAGCCGCGATAATAAGGCTTTTACTAGAGTGTACTAGACCTACTAGTTTTCAAATGCCATTATCGCCAGTAAAAATTCGTCGCTCTCACCAGGTGATGATGATGATGGTGACGTTATACGCAATGTAGAGGACGCTTTCGCTGCTCTCGGTGGCGTCTCAGCCTTAACTGCGTTAGTACAAATATCTTATGTCAATAATACTTACCAAACATCGCCAATGGTTGTCCTCAGTATCAGATGAGACAAAACGAAGGCTGATTTAATAATTATTTTTTTGCTGCCATGGCGTAAAGCAAGGAGCAAATTCGAATTCATATCGAAGCAAGCAAACTGGTTTCTTACATGTTACGCATTCACGCGGTAACCGGTGGAATTCATCGCGTGGACAGTCCTCCGGACGACAAGCGACGACAAGACCTCCCACTCGTCGTTGTCGCTTTTCGCAGTCACTCGAAAATCGCGTGCATGTGGTTGAAACTTGACAATTTATTTGTGACCGAATGGAAACTGGCCCGTGCGCACGTGCTCTTGCTCCACCTATGCGACGTGCCGCAAGCTCCAGTTGTCCGACAGAGTTAGCTCATGTTATCACGAGGGAAGTATGCAAATCTAGTGAATCGATTATCGGCTGTTGTGCGGACCCGTAGTTCCATTCCAACATCAAACGTTTGAATTATTTTTGTTGTAGAGGCCCAAACCGAGGGCAGCCAGAATCCTACCTACTTACCGCAAAGTGCCTCAATGGGACGGGCCAAAGAATGCTTCGCATTAAAATGATATACAGATTTACAGAAGCGGAGCGTCTCCGTTGTTACAAGCCGGCTGGGCGGAGAATATGCAGAGTGTTCCCTCCTCTCCTCCCCTCTCTGAGGCTCTACAAAGCCTTTTCCTATGACTTTCCTGCCGATCGAACGCCGCTTGTCATACTGTAGAGCAGCCATTTTTCGCTTTTGTATCGTAACTGCGCCGCGTGGCACGCTGCAGCGGTTTCAGCGCCGCACGTTTTTGGGGCAACATACTTGTTTGGCTTCCCAGAGTCTGTACTCTGTTTCACACATCAGCTGCAACGCTGTGGAAGCTACGCAAGAAGTGCGGTCACCAAAATGTACCACTCCGTGCGTTCTGCTAAGCGCCGCTGCACGCCAGCGGCGTTCGCTCGCGCGAGCATACACGTGAGGCTGCCGCGGCGGGCTACAAATAAAAACAAACAAAAAAACGAAAAGCAAACTGGTCTAAAACAACGCGTTAGCGGCCGTAGGAATACATGGTACGTTTGTCTCTAAGGATTAAGTCTTTCTTTTTAATTTAGAGCAGAGCTCATACCCAGAACATCTTCACAAATATCGGTCAAAAAACACCTACCTGTTTCTAAGTGCGAACGCGGTCACTGGTCAACCTCCACAATGTCCAACCTCCGCACCCTTGCACATGATTGATGAAACTGAGCATATTTGATGCTATGGCTCTCTTCTCACGAGGTAGGCTAACTGACAAGTTTGATATACATAATGCACTAGAAAGCCAACTGCGCGAGTAGAGGTGGCACGTCGACCTGGAGGTGCAAGCTCTGATGCAAGAGAAGCACGAATGCAAGAAGCCCCCTGCAAGGACGAACACCACAGAACACACGGTTCCCGCGTTCTAAACAAGAGCGCGGCGACGGTATAGCCTAACTATTCCTTCCACTTGATTTTACTTCTTTCTTGTGAAACAACCACTATATGCGATAGCAAGGCGTAGCGCTCCTCCAATCACTGACGATGGGCAAAAAAAAAAGCAAGACAACTGCTATAGCATGGGGGCTGCATGGCCGTTACTATTCTTGTTGGGCAAGAGTTTCCTCCGAAGTGGGGATGCTGCTCCCAGGCTGCATTTGATGGGATCGGATGGCTGCTTTTTTCATCAGCTTCGTTCTCACAGCTAGCGGCGAGATGATGCAATAGTTACATTTGGATTGATTTTTCTCCTTTTACCGGCGTTGATAAGTGGTTCGAGAGGTGGTCCGCCTGCGTTATCGCTAAGATAGGCTCGTCGTGAGTGGTACCTTAGAAAGTAGCACGTAACGAATTATCTGTAAATAATTACTCGTAATCAACTACATTTTTAAAATTTTGTATTTTATAGGGTATTTCGTATACTCAGTAACGCTCGTTGAATTACATTTTCAGTGACCAATTACATGTAACCAGTTACTGTATTGACGACACAAGCTGTAACGAGCCACGCAGATTTGAGAACCTGAATTTGATTGAAGCAACAGTAGAACACCCGAGATTGTGCCAAGCTTCAGCCTCGCTGAGCATGTTCACATAGGCATACCCGGGGGCTGGATATTTGTTTCCTCATCTTGATGCTCTACCAAATGTTGGCCGATGAAATAAAGGGGTGCTACTATTTCTCGATAGCGAAGGCCACTTAAGACGTAAATGCCAGGAACTCACAAAAGGACAACTTTTTTTTCAGTTTTTCATTGGCCCAACCGGGAACGTCTTCTGCAAGTCCCAGCAACAACGAAGCGCTGCGTTTCATAGCAAAAGAAGTCAGATGCTGAGTAACCACAATATTGTGCGCAAGATCCGCATACGTTACAATACCGCCCTGCCCCCCGGAGCGCACATTGAGCGAACTGGCTAACTTCCCTGTCTTTCCCTTTTGATGCGAAAGCGTCCAATGGTCCATGGAGCGAAACAGCCAGCGTCTGTCATCCGTAGCAGCGAAATGGCACCTAAACTCGCATTTGCCGTTGGCTGAGACACCACGTCATGAGCTGCGCCTCGACGGAGCATAGCGGGCGAAAGGGAACATCTGCAGCCCCTATAGCGCCTTAGCTGTTGCGTGAGGGGAGAGGGCACCGCCACGACGCCACGTCACCCTCGCTCTCGGCACAAGCGCTCCTCAACTGAGCAGAGCCAACGCCTCCTAGATAGCAGGCATGTTCAGTCTGCTTTATGACGTCATGCTACTTGGAATAAAATTTCCACTGTCAAGCCCGGCGTCAAGAAAGCGGTGACGCCAAAATCACCGCGGCTTACTCGGGAGCATCCCTATTAGATTTCATCGCAGGCGGGCAAGTTAGCATGACGTCATGGACCGAAGTGCACAGGACTTGAGCGGGCGATAGTGAACACCTGCTGCCACGATAGCGCACCACGTGTTGAGTGAGGAGAGAGGGCTTCACTGCGACGCGTCGCCGAATGGGTATCGCGGCGTCTGTGGCATGCGGCGTTGGCACCGCAGGCTGCTGCTGCTTGCTGGCTCGGGCAGCACGTACCGCTATGGTACATTACTCATAGTGCAAAACTCGATGGACCGCTCAACGCCGTTCCATTGAACATCAATGCTTTCGCATTCACAACTCGTAAGAAGTGCTTAGGCGTCCTCGGACTTTTTATTTTTTCCTCCTCGAGCGAGTTTTCAGTGTCACTGCTGATGTCTTCACTACAAAAAAGATGAACGATGATTTCAGAAAATATTAAATTCAATGGTTAATGCAGATAAGCAATGTATCAAGGGTTGCGGAGGACGCACTGATAGGGCCAGGCCAGCTCCTTATGTTTGCTGTATCCATAAAATGTTAATGAAACTTCGGAGGAAAGTAACGTAAAAGTAATCAATTACTTTTGAGTACTTCCACAATTACGTTCGCGGGGCCGTAATTGGTAGTTGTAATCAATTACATTTTCAGCGAAGTAATTCTACTTGCAATCGGTTACGTTTTTTTTTTTCTGTAACCTGAACAAGTCTGGTAGATGATAAGAACACAATATAATGGAGCAAAATAAATGGTCGGTTTACAGCAACGTCTCCAAAAGTTCATTTCCAATACATTGATTGTACTATACTAGACTAAACAAATATGATCTGTTTTTAAGGACAGCCATGATGCAATTTACGAGTATGCAGCGACCCTACTCCTCGTGAAATTGAATATCACCAAACCGGACGAAATGCGAGAAGTCCTATCCTGCCAGCCAACTTTTTCCTGATGGGAATGCCTCTTTTATAGAATAAAGAATGCTCAGAAAAAACAGACGACCCTCCGTTGTGGTATTGAGTCTCGAACCTCAGAACTTATACCGCTGTTGCGAAGTGCAGAATGGGGCCCGTCGGCTATGTGTGAACCAGAAGCGTGTCGGTGCACCGAGTTTAACAAAGCGGCCGGACGGAACGACGGAGTCTCGGGTTTGGAGAAAGGAACTTTATACACGTAAGTACATATTTTAAAGCAGCTGGCAAATAGCAGACAGAGTAAACCCTGCAGACCAGAATAGTCTCGCTCTTCTCAAACAACGGGCCGATCCAACCTTAAAGGGGTACTGACCTTATATTTTCGACTACTAATTATGTTTTTCGTGGTAAATGAAGGTCCTAGATCCCTAATCCCTAGAATAAATAGTGCCAAGCCTCAGAACACCGTAATTATTTTCAAATACTAGCTTTTATATAGAGAGCTAGTTTTGATGTTGTTTTCCAGCAGGATACAGTGTTACAACCGCACGTGGTCACGAGGGAGCAGAACATTAAGACTTTTTGACACTATCTCCGGCTCGCTCAGTCACCTCCTATGCTGCTACTCGTTTTGAAGGTCGATATAGAAGCATAGTGGACGACTAAGGCAGCTGGAGCGAGTGTTAGAATGTCGCAATCTCCTCCATCCAAATGAGCACATACTGCGTCATGAAGTCACAACACAGTATCCTGCTGGAAAACAAACACAAAACAAGCTGTAATAAAGCTATTATTTCAATATATTTATGGCACTGTGAGGCATGACAGTATTTTCTCTTACGTGTAAAAATAGGTACACGACCTTCATTTAAAGCAAAAAAAGAAATACATCTGAAAATACCCCTTTAGGCACGCTTGACGATGCAGGCTCGTCGGTCCATCTTCGAGCGCAACAACACTGGGCAAGTGGTGGCGTTGCCTGGGTCTCATTCGTTTGCTACAGGAACGGAATTCTTTATAGGTACTTCACAATGGGAGGCGCTTGCTAAGCGGCCTTGCGCCACTTTACGTGACCGAAAGGCATTTCCCCAGGCGCTAATTTGGATTTCTGGCGGAATGCTGGAGAACGTTCGTCTCCTGTTGCCGCAATGACTGATCTAAGGTGCTTTGCCACAACTCCTTATAGCACACACTGGGGAACACTGGCAAAAAGATGCCAGCCCCCTTGACTTCTGAGACAAAATCCAGAAAGCAAACTTCCCATTTTTCTCGCTCAGAACTATAGTAGCAATGAAAGCCAGACGCCGTCCCAAAAGAACCCACAAGAAATAGCGCTACAGCTGGTCACGAGAAACCAGCTACTCTAACAGTGCGGCCATTTAAATGGACAAAAATACAATTCCTCTACTTTTGCGAACCTAGAGTTCTGTTCCGTTCTTCGAGAGGCTATATGCGGGAGACTAAATTTTAGAATTTTATTTTTTATTTATTTATTTCATACTGCAGACCAAGAATGGGTCCAAGCAGGACAGGTACAAGCGGTAGGATAAACCTACAAACACAAAAGATAACATAGGAAAATATTACGCAATATGGAAACATCACATCAATTAATAGTACGTATCACCAATTAACAGTACGTAACATGGGAAAAAATAACGCAAATGGAAATGCCAATTAACAGTACGTATCAAGGCTCTAAGTAGCAGAAAATTGGCTAAGATCAGTTAGACGGTTCCATTCTAACACAGTACGCGGGAAAAAGGAAAACTTAAACGCGTTAGTTTTAGCAAAGTACGGGGTTAAAGAATGAGCTTGGTGATGTCGTGTGTGTCTAGTGGACAGAGGAGATAAATATGCATGTGGGTCAAGGGCTAACTTATGATTAAGAAGTAGGTAAAGAAAGTTGAGGCGGTTCTTTTTTCGTCGTTGTTCAAGTTTTTCAATGTTGTTAGCAGCCATCAGTTCAGACGGCGAGTCTGTACTTTTAAATTTAGAATAAACAAACCTAACTGCCTTTCTTTGTACAGCTTCAAGTTTTTTTATGTTAGATTTAGTGAAGGGGTCCCATACAACACAAGAGTATTCTAGTTTAGGTCTTATATAGGTCAAGTAACTGAGAAGTTTAATGTTAGAAGGAGAATTTTTAAGCTTATGCTTTAGAAAACATAACTTACGAAAGGCGGCAGAACATATGTTATCTATGTGTAGGTTCCAAGATAGGTCATTAGTTATTGTTAAGCCGAGATATTTGTAGCTGGTTACCTGTTGCAGTGATGATGAGCCAAGGTTATACGTAAAGTCAAGAGGTGTTTTTGTACGAGTTACACAAAGATAAACAGTTTTTTGAACGTTTAGAGCCATACCATGTTCATTACACCAGTTTAATATGTTATTAGTACTAAAATTCAAATTGTGTTGATCATTAGTACAAGTAACTTGACGAAAAAGCACACAATCATCCGCGAACAGTCTGATTTGAGTTCCTGGTAGTACTACGTTAACAATGTCATTTACATAAAGTAAAAACAACAATGGCCCCAGAACACTGCCCTGGGGCACGCCTGATGTTACAGGAAGAAAGCTCGAATTGTTCCCATCTACTGAAACAAACTGGGCACGTTCCGTCAAGTAGTCTTCAATCCATGCTATAAATATATCTGGCAGATTAATGTCCTTAAGTTTCGTAATTAGTTTGTGATAAATAACTTTGTCAAATGCTTTACTGAAATCGAGGAATATGACGTCCATTTGACCATTCTTATCCAGAGCTTTTGCAAATGAATGAACCACTGTGACTAACTGAGTTACGGTTGAATAACCCTTTCTGAAGCCATGCTGAAAGTTAGTTAATATAGAGTTTTGTTCGAGGAATTCCGCAATGCGTTTAGAGATTACATGTTCAAGCATTTTAGAAATTGGTGATGTTAATGAGATAGGACGGTAATTTTCTAAGAGTAAATGGTTGCCTTTCTTAAAGATGGGAACAACACGAGCCCTCTTCCAATCACTAGGTAGTTTTGCAGTTAACAGTGAACATCGAAACAGCACAATGACAAAGTGAGCAATAATTTCTGCATAGCGGCGAAGAAATACATTAGGTATGTTGTCTGGACCACAAGATGATTTTGTGTTCAAGTTCAAAATCATTGAAACGACACCAGAGTATGATATGAATTCAACGTCAGTGCGTTGAAACACTCTTGGATGAGACGTAGTGAGACTTGTCTTAGCAAAGACACTATGAAAGAAGGTGTTAAAATGCTCTGCTATGACTTTCAGATCTGTAACTGTTTTTCCGTTAATTAATATCTGTGATACCTGCCTCTTGCCGTCGCTTAGGAAGTTCCAGAACTTAGTAGGGTCATTTTTTAGAAAGTTTGGTAGGGTTGTTTTGAAGTAAAAAGCCTTTGATTCGCGTAAAGTGCGTGCC
Organism: Dermacentor silvarum; assembly: GCF_013339745.2. Classification (NCBI taxonomy): domain Eukaryota; kingdom Metazoa; phylum Arthropoda; class Arachnida; order Ixodida; family Ixodidae; genus Dermacentor; species Dermacentor silvarum. Next base: position 436,242,750 of record NC_051154.1, read on the forward strand.
AAATTTATTTTAAGCTCATGAATAACAGCGAATCTTGGGTTACTCTTTTTCAGTCGTTTCAATTTGCGTTTTAGATGGATAATTGGTCGTGAAATCCAGGGTGTGTTTTTAGCAATCTTTTTACATTTCGTCAGTACGAAAGTGTTTATGCAGTGATGGCACATTTCAGTAAATCGGCTCCATAGCGCATCAACATCACCGTCATGCTCAATAAAATCAGTGTAACAACTTTCCATGTATTCTACAATAGAGGCATCGTTAGATCTTGAATAATCCTTGAAGCTTCGTACGGTTGCACCTTTGGGAGTGGCACAGTTGATTAGAGGAATAGTAACACTTACAAGATGATGATCGGACAGGCCTTTTTCAATTCAAACAGTATATTCATAAAAATCACGGCTTAGAAACACTAGGTCCAATATTGCACGAGACGAACCTTGTTCACGAGTAGGCTGTTTGACCACTTGAACTAGATCATGAGTAAGCATGATGTCAAAGATGGAGTTAGCATTTTTGTTCGATTTGCGGCTTGCCCGAACGAGTTCCCAATCAACATTTGGTAAGTTAAAATCACCTATAAGAAATAGTTTTTTATTCTGAAATTGTATCATGTGTTCTTGCAATTTTAGCAAATATTCAGGCGCAGCGTCTGGTGGCCTGTAGCATGCATATAGCACAAAGCAGTGATCCCAACAAGTTATTTTAATGCACAAACACTCAAGCTCAGTGACATCTGCTAAAACAATCGCTTGTATTGACGGCTTGATAAGAATAGCAACACCTCCACCCTTACTTGTCCGGTCCTTACGAAAGATACTGTAACTCGGCGGAAAAACTAAATCATCACTTATTTCATTTCGTAACCACGTTTCAGTGATTACTGTAATGTGTGGGTCGTATTCGAGTAGTGTAGCCTCAATAGAATCCTTTTTATTTAGAATGCTTCGTGCGTTTATATTTAAGATTCTTAAGTTCTTATCCGTACGTTTCGTTGCATTGTGGGTATTACGAGTAACTTTATGAGATGGATGTACATGTTTAGAGGAAGTGGAAGGGTTTATATTATCTCCCTGGTATCTCAACTTTTGCTTTGATTCTGCGCGTGGCGTCTGGTTATCGGGCGGTTCGTGCCCGTATTGCCGTTTTTTCGCAACGGAACTTTATCATTCAAACCATGGTCCCAGACAAAAGGCACGTTGTTAATATATAGTTTATCGAATGCTAGTGAAACTTTATCTTTCTTGTCGCGGTTCAATTTCGCACTAGCCCACAATTTCTTTCTGATGTCACGAATTCTTTGTGAAAAATCTTCACCTATGGAAAGATTCGTGCCCTTTAGTTTAAAACCGCTTTTCAGTATTGCATTTTTTACTTCTTGTATCTAAGAGTTTGAGAATCACAGGTCTCGTCGAGTCAGGTCGTCGCTTGCCTAGTCTATGTATACGCTCGATTTGAACGCTGTCAAGTTCAAGGACATCCTGAAAAATGCCTTTATTTACCGCAGTTTCAAGTGCTGTGTTTGTTTCGTCTTCGTTTTCTGGAAGTCCGTAAACGATCAAGTTTGACCGTCTACTATGATTTTCCATGGCATCTATTTTAGCTTCAAGTGTTTGAATTACGTTTTGCATGCAATTAATCTGATCCTGAAACGATGTTACCCTTTCTTCGAGAGCGGAAATTGTATCTAATTTCTTCTCAATGTCTACCAGACGAGTTTCCTTGATTTCTTTAATATCCGAAGCAATTTCCTTAAGGTGTTTAGCGATTTGCGCCAAATCAGGACCCGGATTTTGTTCTATATCTCCCCCAAGCAACAATAATTTCCTGAGGGAATAAGTGAGTACATTTAGCATAGCACACAGCCGAGGGCACGGCAGCATCAAAAGAAAACGGTCATCGGAACGAAAGCATTTACCAGAATTCCGTCTTACCTGCACAATGAAAACAAACGGATTTTGAATGGTTCGCATGTTTCCGATGCCGCCGTGCCCTGTGACCGCAAAGCAAGCTGGCAGCCCTTTTATAGTCGGCCAACATGGTGTCGCCACCTGTGGTGGTGCTGCGCAGCGTTCCAGGCACAATGACGTAGAGCGATGATTCAGTCGTTCCCACGGCGGCCAGCTGAACTCTTGTAGCACGTTCCGAGGCTGTTCATCGTGATGAAGCGTACTGGTAGCAGCCACACGCGGTTCCGAGCAACTTGATACAGGATCTTGCAGAAGGCTGAGGATCTGCACAATGAAAACAAACGGATTTTGAATGGTCCGCATGTTTCCGATGCCGCCGTGCCCTGTGACCGCAAAGTAAGCTGGCAGCCCTTTTATAGTCGGCCAACATGGTGTCGCCACCTGTGGTGGTGCTGCGCAGCGTTCCAGGCACAATGACGTAGAGCGATGATTCAGTCGTTCCCGCGGCGGCCAGCTGAACTCTTGTAGCACGTTCCGAGGCAGTTCATCGTGATGAAGCGTACTGGTAGCAGCCACACGCGGTTCCGAGCAACTTGATACAGGATCTTGCAGAAGGCTGAGGATCTGCACAATGAAAACAAACGGATTTTGAATGGTCCGCATGTTTCCGATGCCGCCGTGCCCTGTCGGAATAAATCCATTCCGCCGTAAACGTGCAATCCATAGAAACAAATCGCCAACACTCTCCTTCAACTATTATTTACAAAACAACCACAAACTCTTGGCGCGGGTACCCTCCTTCAAGAGACAGATAGACGATAAATTCGTTCTACATCAAACACGCCAAATCTCGCAATAGCATTGCATAGCGTGAACCCAGCACTGAGCCAAATTAGGATAGCAAAACATCGGCCATGCACGAAGATCCCGAAAACATTACCAGCCAGTCCTACGGATCAAGGAATAAACCTTTCTGAACAAGAAAAGAATCTTGAACCTCGTAAGCAGTTTGCTTCATTTCACTACTCAAGCTCGAAAAACCGTCAGATGTTGAGTTCACTTCGATTGATTTGTGCAATAACTTGCGAAGAAAACTGAAAAAAGAAACAAAGAAGAAAAATATGGGCCGGCTGAAGTTAGGGACGCAGCTGGAGGGGGTACGTGTAACGTCTTGTGCGTGCTAAGAGGGTGTAAGGACACTAGGGTAGAAATGACGTAACCAAATGAACAAGTTACCTTTATTCAGAGATTAGAAATCTTACATGGCAAACTTATGTTAGGTCTAGTGGGGGTCTTATGGCCTAATTTTGAGTCGTGCTCGTTCCCTATTCGTAGTGGGCTCCTTTGTTTGACAGTGGGTGCTTGCGCACTATAGGTTAAACAAACAGCGCCCCTACTGATAGCGCCCGAGACTTCCCTGCACCACTCGAGCACGCTGCCATCATAGATGGTTGGGGCTCCTGCGTTTGCCTCAATCTCCTGTGCTTGGGCTCCCTATAAAGACGGACACGTTCCCCCGTTTTGAAAGGGTTAGATATGGCTCTGTCTTGCTACCTGAGTCTCCTCGCGCAATTTATGGACCCTAGGTGTCGAACGCGAGGGCGCCGCAGCTGAGAAAGCTTGGAGTGTCTGAAACAAATTGCGTACTTGCCAACCTTGTAACTCCTACACGGACTGAGGTTTGGTCCACTACAACAATGTGTGAGTCAGCGAGCGCAAGAGCTGAGAACGAGCCGCTGAACTCGCGAATGCTTTCACTGCCACGCTCCAAGACGGCACGAGACACGAAGTCGCCAATTGACTCCTTTCGTCCACCGGACACCCGGTTCGATCACATTTACATCGACATCGCTGGCCTGCTACCACCATTCCGAGTTGCTCGCTACATATACTCACTTGTGCAGACCCGCTGGCCTGAAGCATTTCCTCTCACTGACATGACGGCATATACAGTGGCTTCTGCGTTTGGCAGTGGCTGGATCTCGCGCTTCAAATGCCCCAGCGTTGTTTCGGGATGCTTGGTTTACAGTGACCGGATGCCCCACGATGCCCCAGCGTTGTTTATACGTCCGGACGCGAACATCGAAGACTGAGCTAGCCCTCAACAGCTTCGCTGTAAAAATAATGTGAGCATTTCCAAGCGACGGCAAAAATTACCCAAGTTCTGTCCAGCTACGTGGACGTTGCACATTTTTAGATCTTGATGTATGGTAATTGGGACACCTAGTATAATCAGAGGCTATGTGCATGTAATGGATAGGAAGAAAATACGCATTCCTCTCGGAAGGCCCCTGCTACTGCAAGGTGCCATCCACACAAATCTCTCGAACCTGCATGGTTGCAGCGAACATGCAGCTGAACTAACAACGAAGGTGGCCAGTTTCAATCTAACTACTCGACCGTACTTCTTCGTGAAAGGAGTTAATGTAGAGAAGCGAGGCAACAAGCAGACAATGAAGCTCCGAAAGGTGAGACCTAGGCTAAATATGCAACATGGAGGGGGGGGGGGTCTGAGTGGGCGTTTGGGATGCTCATGAGCTTCTGCATGCTGTTCTGCTACATTGTTGCAAGATGCTCCTTAGTGGTATGTTGTGTTTGTTACTGTAACTAAAGTGTTTATACATGCTCTGAAGAATGCTTGTTTGTTTCGGCCAATTTACTCTTATGCTTTGTATTGTGAGGAAGTGGTCTTGTGAAAGCGAGCACGCACGAGTGCCGTAGACAAACCATTTGATATTGCATATCCATAATTACTCAACAAATTGGCCTCCGATCCTATGCGAGCGCTTGGCAAATTTGCTTTCCACAGCAGCGTAGTATACCATGGCAGTTTAACCATCAAATCCGATGCGGTTAGAGTAAAGGGCATGACGAAGGTAACGGGTCAACCCTCTGCGTATGATTAGGCTGTGGTGCTGACACAGGAAAAGTAAACTTACCGCGGAAGCGTGATGATTGTAAGAACAAACTGGGCAGACATTCAACGTCATCGTGGGAACAACGTGAAATCTTCCCCCAGTCGTCTGCAGTTGTCCGGAGAATCACACTTTTTTACCCTACAAAACATTGACCGGTGGGCAGTGCAGAAACCGGCAGTTTACTTCGAAGTGAAATGGTAAAACTAACGACGCCCACTCGGCAGCCGCCGTGTCCCGGAGCGAAGCTTCAGGAGTAAAATCTTCCTGCGTCGCCACTCGGCAGGCAACATGCAGCGCATCAGCCCGGGCCCTCCTCTGAGCCCAATACAAAGCCTTCTAGTACACTGTGCGTAGGGTATATCTGCAGGGCTCGGGGACGAGTAGACTGCGATAACGAAGAGTCCTGTCATAGTTACCATCACCACCATATGCTACGCACTCGAGGAACGAAGCTTATGGTATAATGAGGCCACGTGGTTGATTTTATACTATCAATAGTACTATTCAAAGTGCAATCAATCGTACTATCGAAATTACTATGGATAGCGCTGTCGATAGTTTTTTTAACTATCGATAGCTCGATAGTGACTCAACTATCGATAGTTCTGCATCACTAGTAGGCAGACGCTGTGCCCCTCTCGATGGCAGGTGCCAGCCTTATCATTTGTTGGCGTTTTACGTGCCAAACCCGCAATTTTATTATGAGGCACGCACTAGGGGTGGTCTCCCGTAATAATTTTGACCACCTGCGGATTACTAACGTGTCCACAATGCACGGGACACGGGCGTTTTTGCATTTCGCCCCCATCGAAATGCGGCCACCCCGGCCGGGAAGGCCTATTTCTGTATCTGACCAATACATATCTATGTTTTGATATCGAATGATAATTATAACTAATCTTTTAATAAATTATTATTTACCATGCCCAGGAACAACCCCAAGGTCTCAGTGCTGGTACACGCATACAATAAAAAACAAAAACCGCCAACAACAAGAAACTACAAGAAAATATAAGCAAAAAACGCAATGAATGAAAAGGACATGAGAATAAGAGTACAAAATAATAATACACGAAGCAAAACACAGGGTACCTATAAAAGAAAACAATCAGAGCCTTCCACTACTGTGAAGATGGAAGCCAGCGAAGTTGTGACTATGGTGGGTCAGCTATAGTGTATATTGCTATAGTGAATTTGTATATTATCATTATGGACATATTGAGCGTCTTCGGCATGTTTGTCAAAGAGCAAGGACACCGGCGTCTTGTTTTCGCCCGGCGCGATGGCCAAGTATTGTGTTTGCTGCGCCAAGTCCGCCAAATCGTCACAGACTAGTGTATCAGCTATAGCGTTGATAGCCGCGGCACACTGCACGCCATCACCAGGATACTGACGTCAGGATCCTGGAAGATGTGGTTAAACGAGCGTCCGTCCCACAGCGAGTCTGAAGGGCAACTGCTGATTACAGCGCTAGCGCCATATCTACGTCACGAGGCAAAGAGGCACAACAATTGGCGGGACGTGCCACCGCCGAGTATCGCGACAATTTAGAAAGAGGCATCGGTGGTGGTGAGGGTTATAACAATGGGCCATCCATCATCCGTTTTGACACCTGTGCTAATGCACAACTGTCGGGAAACCACCACGCAAATGGGGCCAAAGGAACTGCTGGTGATAATAGTTTTTTTTCTACACGCGGACACGATCTTGGGAACCTAGCCCTTA
>NC_051154.1:436555635-436579622 GCF_013339745.2 Dermacentor silvarum
CAGAGGGGTGTATTGTTCACAGAACTCTGCCTCTAATGTTGCATCTTTGCGCTCGCATTTGCTGCCACTGCGTGGCCATCTGGGAAACCGAGATCGTTGTCGTTCCCACAGTAGAGTAGCAATTCTTCGAAGTTGGCCTCTCGCATCAATCCATGGCATGTCCGTGGCGGTCAGCTTGTCATGATCGGTGTCGGTCGCTGTCGCCGTCTGGCCGGTGCTGATCAAAGGGGCTGCCTCGGTGCAACAACCAAAGGATGCGCACTTCCAATTGGGACGCTTGTCTGCCGTCATCATCGGTGTCGGGCACTGTCGCCATCTGGGCGACGCTGCCTCATGGGAAGTGCTGGTCCAGGTTGAGACGTAACAACTCCAATTCCGTTGTATGAAATAAGTTCATTAGAGAGTTTTTAACTTGCTCTTAATGTTTAACTTGCTCTTAATAACAGCTGTGTACCGGCACACTGGTGACAGCGAGCAGTGACTACAGCTTGTGAAAATATCACTGCAGCTGCCATATTTTATGGCAACAGCAATCGTTAGGGTACACTAGTTTCTTCTACTCTGCAGTATGCTTCCTCCATTGGACTGGAATGTTAAACGGGGTGTCAATGTGCAGTATACTCCTGAATAAATTCCATGAGCATTTCTCCTTGTATGTATAGCACAGGTCATTGTTGCAACGACTGTAAACGCATGGTGCCAGTATACAGCACCTATACAGAGCAAAGTTAGAGAATCATTAAGGAAAGGCAAACATATTGTCACGCTTAATAGAAAGGCAACTTCCGAAAGATGCCTTTAAAGTAAGTCCAAGTCGTAGAAGGGGCCGTGCAGCACCGACAAAAGACCAAGGCGCTAGCTCGTGAGCTAGACCTTCCTCGTCTTCTTCTGGGAGCAAGTGCCACAACTCCGTCGCATTACCCCTCCTCCGAGAAGATCATCTACGTGATGCTGAACAAAATATTGACGGGCAGAAAAACTTGTCCCAGGAGAAACGTAATGGTCCTGCAACCACGACTATTATGGGTTGCGATATGGTTTTAACCACACGACGTGCACAATCTCTGGCCGCGGTTGTCGGCGTCGTGCTGGCTGGGTGCCGTCTCGAAGAATTTCATAATTGAGGTCACTCACTCGCCGAAGCACTTTGTAAGGGCCTAAGTACCAACTAAGAAGCCTTTCCGAAATGCCTTTATGGCGGACGAGGGTCCGAAGTAACACTTGGGCACCCGGTTGGTACTCAACTTGTCGGTGGGGGAGGTTGTAGTGCCGCGCGTCAATACACTGTTGTTTCCTGATGTTCATGCGAGCCAGTTGGCGTGCTTCCTCGGCACGCTGCACAAAACGCTTGGTGCCTTCATCAAGATTGTCAGAATTGTCACATGGTAACATGGCGTCTAACATCGTCTCAACTTCACGACCGTAAACAAAAAACGGCGTGAAGCGTGTGGTCTCTTGAGTAGCAGTGTTGTACGCATCCATGGCGTACGGCAGTACCTCGTCCCACGTCTTAGGTTGCACGTCTATGTACATCGTCGGCATGTCGGTCATCGTTTTGTTAGACATTTCGGTCAAGTCATTTGCTTGAGGGTGATAGGCAGTCGTTTTTTGGTGCGCGGTGTAACTCAGTTGAAAACCTTCTTAAAGCAGCCTTGCCGTAAACGCTACTTGATCTGTGATGACACAGCATGGTGCACCATCACGTAGTACGATGTTTTGTACGAAAAACTGTGCAACCTCAGAAGCTGTGCCTTTAGAAAGAGCCTTTGTTTTAGCATCGCGGTTTAAATAGTTTGTGGCTATTTGTTTCCGGAAGTAGACAACGGAAACAGGTCCACGAGGTCCATGCCGGCTCGGTCGAAGGGCCCTCGAGGTGGCTCGATAGGATTCAGCAATACCGCCGGCTTCACATTCGGCGACTTTCGGCGCTGGCATTCACGGAAGGCTTGGACATATCGTTTAACACAAGTGGCGAGTTTCGGCCACCAGTACGATTTTTGTACCCTGGCAAGGGTTCGAGTTAAACCCAAGTGGCCAGACGCAGGCTCGTCGTGGCATGCGAACAGGATTTCGTCACCAAGCTCTGCTGGTACGACAAAAAGATAGGTTCTGTTGCTGGCAGCAGAATTCTTCTTGTATAGGACGCCCTGTCGTAAACAAAACGACAGCAATCCGTGAGCAATATGCGGGGGCAGAGAGACGTTATGGCCTTCTAGATGTTCAATTATAGGTCGCCATTCAAGGTGGGCTCGCTTAGAGCACTGCACGGGCCAATTTTTTCAGCCCGAGCCCGGCCCGGGCCCGTTTTTACGTTGGGCGGCCTGCCCGAGCCCGATCAAAACTTTTATGGTGAGACCTGGGCCCGGCCCGGGCCCGGAAGTAATCTATGTTACCCGCCCGGCCCGGCCCGCCACCCCTTTACCTTAGGCCCGAGCCCGGCCCGAGCCCGACTCGAAACCTGCCCGAACCCGGCCTGAGACCGAAAAATAATGTTTTTGAGAGTTGAGACGCCCGAGAATAACTCGCTGCCCGTTACATGCACACCACCAGAAAGCCCGAGCCCAGCCCGGGACCGCGTCAAAAAACCCGAGCCCTGCCCGGACCCGGGTCAAAAAGCACACGCCATGCCCGAGCCCGGCCCAAGCCAGTGAAAAAACTGTTCTACCCGGACCGGCCCGGCCCACGGGCCGGGCAGGGCCCGGGCTTTCAGGTAAGCCCGAGCCCGTGCAGTGCTGTAGGCTCGCTGCCTTGTCAATACATCTGCCACGCTTATGGGGCCGACACAAGCGCTGTCGTCTTCGATGTTTTGATTGGCAGGGTCAATAGGTGACCGCGACAATGTGTCGGCATCGTGTGTGTGGCCTGACTTGTACACGATGGTCACGTCGTATTCCTACAGGCGCAGGCTCCACCATGCCAGTCATCCAGAAGGGTGAGTGAGTGAGTGAAATAACTTTGTTGAGGTCCAGAGAAGATGCAGGGGAGACCCCGCGCCACCCGGCTAGTCCCACGTAGGGACCGCCAAGCCGAGCTTGACGGCCCAATCGTGGGCACTCTGGACGGCCAGGGTTTGGTCGTTGAGTTCCGGGCTGCCCAAAAGCGCAGCCCACCTATCCTCGCTGAAGACGGAGCCGATGGCTTCACACTCCCACAACACTTGGTTCAATGTTGTCATTAGTCCACAGGCAGGGCAGTTCACAGTGGGATACATTTCAGGGTATATAGGGTATCCTAACCGCAAGGTTAGGATACGCATGAGCTTGTAAAAGTCGAAGGGTCACCGCCCGCGCTCTGCATAAGGCAGGGTGCGGGAGGGGGAATACCCGTCTTGACAGATAATAATGCTTGGTGATCTCATTATACGTCATCAATGGTTCATCGCGGGGTAGGGGGACTGCGGAGGCGGCGTGGTCAGTGAGTCCTCGCGCGGCCTCGTGCGCGCTCTCGTTAGGGTTAGAGGGAGAGCCCTCAGTCGACCCCAAGTGAGCGGGAAACCAAATGAGAGAATGCGGAGAGATACTTTTCAAGCTTTGGAGAATGCGAAGGGCCTGAGGGGCGACCATCCCGGTTTGGTAGGCCTTAATGGCCGCCTTAGAATCGCTATATATTGCATCTCTGCGACCATCGAGCACAGCCAGCGCGATTGCAACCTGCTCGGCTACTAATGGCTTCGAAGTGCGTACTGTAGCGCAGCAAGTGATCCTGGAATTAGAGTCGACGATGGAGACGGCGAACGCCTCTTGTTCGACATATGCCGCGGCATCCACGAAGCTTGCCTCAATGTGGTTGTTACGGACATGTTCGAGTAGAGCTCTACCCCTGGCCCGACGTCTGCCGACGTTATGTGCAGGGTGCATATTGCGGGGAATGGGCGCGATGTGCAGTTGAGATCTCATGTCACTCGGAATCCGCACGGCGTCGGGGCACTCGTCGACAGGGCAGAGGTCCCTCTCGTCGAGTATCTTGCGGCCCGCCGGGGTGCTGGATAGCCTGAGCAGCTGTGAATGCTTTTGCGCCTCTATTATTTCTTCGAGCGTGTTGTGCACTCCGAGCTTCAAAAGGTTTTCGGTGTGAGTGCTTACAGGTAAGCCGAAGGCAAGCTTGAAGACCTTTCTGATGAGGCAATTTAACCTGTTCCTCTCAGCAACATGCCAATTATGCATGGCTGCCGAGTATGAAAGGTGGCAGAGCACAAAAGCATGTATAATGCGGATGAGATTGTCTTCCTTGATTCCCCGGTGCCTATTGGCGATCGTCCGGATGAGGCCGAGAGCACTCTCCGTCTTGGCGATGATCCTTCTGAGTGGGGCAGCATTGGCATCGTTAGTCTCGATATACATCCCCAATATTCGGAGCAAGTCCACTCTGGGCACCGGGGACCCGTCACCAGTGAAAAGCCATATTTCGCTTTCAGACGCTGGTTTCCAATCACGATGGCCACCACCTCTGGGTCTTGTAGAGAAGTAGCTCAGACTTGGATGGAGAACATCTTAGCTCAGTCGGGCGGAGGATGAGCTCGGTCGCATCGATGGCGCTCTGCATGGCGTACCCAACTTGGCCGTCACTCCCGCCAGCACACCAGATGGTGATGTCATCTGCGTAGATGGTATGGTTGATTCCTTGAATCTTAGCGAGCTCCTTGGAAAGCCCAATCATTGCGATGTTGAATAATGTTGGCGAGATGACTGAGCCCTGAGGCGTGCCGCGTCAACCGAGGGTGATTTCTTGCGAGAGGTATCCTTCGATCTTGAGCTTGGCAGTTCTCTGGCTAAGGTATCATCGGACAAAGTCGTAGACCCTCTTTCCAAGCCTGGAGAATGAATTCGTGTGAGATATTGTCGAAAGCATTCCCCAGGCCTATTCCAAGGATTGCTCTGGTAACCCCCGTGTTCCGGTCGATGATATGATGGTTTATCAGCTTCATGGCGTCCTGTGTCGAGAGGCCGGCTTTGAAACCAATCATTTTGTGGGTGTATATGTCATTGGTGTCGAGGTGCACCGTGAGCCGGCTGAGCAGGGCATGCTCGGCGACTTTACCTACACAGGACGTCAAGGAAATTGGTCTCAGATTATCGATTCCTGGTGCTTTACCGGGTTTGGGGATGAGTACAGTGAAGGCCGTCTTCCACTGTGTGGGGACATGTCCACTGCGCCATACTTCATTAATCCTTTCGGTGAGGAAGTCGATCGACTCATCATCGAGACTCTTGAGCATCTTATTAGTGACGCCATCTGGGCCAGGGGCGGATTTGCTGTTCAGGGAGAAGAGGACCTGTCGGATCTCAACCGCAGTGAAATCCTGGTCCAACTCCGGCACATCACACCCCGTGTAGTCTGGGAACTGGGTAGGGGCAGAGCTATCGGCGACTGGCAGATACTTGTTTATGAGCCTGTCGACAATCAACTCGTCCGGGGTAGAGTCTGAACCGTGGTGGATGGCTTGCGCAAGGGATCGTCTCTGGCTGGACCTGGTGCTGCCCTCATCGAGAAGGTGTTTGAGAAGATCCCAGCTCTTGCCGGATCTGAGCTGGCCCTCGACGGATTCGCAGAGCTCCTCCCATTGTTTACACAGGTACTTGCAGTGCTCTTCGATCTCCCTGTTGACCTCGGAAACCTTTTTGCGGGGCCTCCTGTTATGCTTCTCTCCCTTCCATCTCGTAAGGAGGGCTTGCTTGGCTTCCAGCACGTGGGCCAACCTGTTATCCATCTTGTCAACGTCGAGGTCAGTGACAACCTCCTTGGTCGCCGCCGCGGCATCATCCCTGATCCTTTTGCACCAACTTTCAAAATCTGTCTCGGCCGTCGGTGCGCGCTCCGCTCTGATCTTGCGGAAAACGTCCCAGTCGATCATCTTGAATTTCCTTGTCCTACAGCGGGCAACCGTGAAGGATACCTCGATAACGTAGTGGTCACTTCCGAGGTCTAGAGCGGTGTTTACACACTTCACTTCCCCGACGTTCTTGACAAAAGAGAGGTCTGGGGTAGTGTCCCAGCATGTGGAATTGCCTCTCCTTGTGGGGAAACCCTTATCGGTGAGGAGTGTCAAGTCCGCTTCCATCGCAGTCTGCCACAGGTCGCGTCCCTTGGGCGTGTCATACGTGTACCCCCACACCCTGTGTGGGGCGTTGAAATCCCCGACGACGACAAGGGGGTGCCCACCGGCCGCCTAGGCTGACGGCCCTCTTGAGGAGAAACTCCGCTCTCGCTTTGCGGTAGCTGGGACAGCAGTATACGTTAAGCATAAAGAGGTTGTTTCTTCTGAGGCCCCTTCTGGTTGGGTCCATGAGGATTTCGGTCATGACATACTCGATGCCATCACTAACTGTGCCGAGGTCGCGCGAGAGGCAATTGTACATTTTGTTGACGAGGGTAGCAACTCCCCTACCTCCTGAATGTGATGATAATACCAGATAACCCGCGAGTTTGATGGGGGTGCTAGATACAACTTCCTGAATAGCGATGATTTTGGGTTTACCAGCTAGGGTTCGTAAATATTGCTGCAGGAGTGGCTTCTTGTTGGGAAACCCTCCGCAGTTCCATTGCCAGATGCTAAAGTTCTCGTGCGCACTATCCATGTCTAGGCTGAGGGGAGGGTTGAGCGGATAACGCGGCCCTCAGAATCGCACCTTCCGTTGGGGGTGCTAGTACACTGCGTTGTACGGCAACCTGAGAAGGAGTCGGCCTGGCATCGACCTCTTCCAATTTACTGATGCGCTCACTGAGTGCACCTAATCCAATTTTGGGGTGCGCTATAGCTGCCTGGACCTTTTCTAAGCTAGCCTGCATGCTGGCGACGGCATTATTGAGTTCCGAGAGTAATTTTATAGTCTCATCTTCCTGTATGTTGTCTACCGCTCGACGATTGGGCGCGCTAGACCCGTGGGATGCCTCGGACGTATCCATGGCTACCGGGACAGGGACGGAGGCGGGTTGCGCCGGGGAGGGTGAAAGCGCGAGCTTCCTAATCTCCGCCATCTCCGCAGCTAGCCTGCTCAGTTCTTGCTTAACCCGCGCGTTCTCTTTCCTCAACTGCATGTTATCTCGGCGCAACTTCTCGAGTTCGTTCGCCTGGTGCAAATCACCACGCAGGTCGTCGACTCTGGGGGCCTCACGTCCCCCTCGGGTCATGTCGGCCCAGGAGAGCGTCGGCTTCTTGCTTCTAAGGGAGGTGGGCGTGCGGGACCGGGACCTGATCCGCCCCGACGTGTCGTGTCCCGGCCTGGAGCTGGAGCGAGGCCGAGAACCGGAGCGTCCCCGGGAACACGCCCGCCCTCTGGAATTGGAACGGGAGCCGGAACGTCACCTGGAGGCGGAGCGGCCCCCAGATCCGGAACGGCCTCTCGAGCAGCTCCTGGAACGGGAGCGTCCTCTACGCTGAGCATCCTGGGTGGACGAAGCCTGGAACTCGTCCGCGGTGTCGGCACCGGCCATCTTGGCGCGCTCACTGCGACGACGACGCACGATGTATGGGATCTTGAACCTTTGAGCACATTCCTTATACTAGCCCTGAGATGTTGACTACCACAGAGTTTACACTTGGGAGCACACTGATGCTGCTCGTCGGGGCTAGGGCACCACAGCCAGGGCAAATCGCGTCACCGGGAGTGGGGCACACGTCGGCGCGATGAGCGAGGCGGCCGCACGTATAGCACACGTCGATTTGCTTGCGGTAGAGCGAGCACTGCATGAGCAACGGTCCATACCTGACAAAGTTCGGTACACGATGTCCGTCGAACACGACGATGACCGTGACTGTTTGGGCTATTCTCTTGGCTGCTAAGCCGAGTGGATTATTGGTGTTGACAATCTTGGCATCGATGACGTCAGGGCCATCTTGAAGGGGGATGTTGCGGATCACCCCCTTGCACGCGGAGTGTGGGGTTGTCTCGTAGGCACTGAGCTCATGAACCTTGCCCGAGATGAGTATCTGCCTCATCCGGACATAGCGGCTCGCATTCTCACGCTTGGGAGTACTGGCAACCATAATATTTTGCTGTAGATTCGGGCATAGAGTACCTTGGCATAGATCTTCCTGGCTGATGCCAGCGGCGGCGAGTATTGCATCAGATACCGTAACCGCGCCAATCTTGGAGATATTCAGTCCGCCTTGCGGCCTAATCACAATCTGGATATCATTTCGAGGAAGTGAGGGCATCCTTCCGCTCGTAGCACCTTGGATTTTAGCGCAGCACCACCTGATTTGCCGCGGCGTCCTCCCGGCCGCGGCGAAGGCGCATTATCAGCGGTGCGCGTTTTGGCGCCAACTCTTCTAACCCCCGCGGACCGCCAACCTTGATCTTGAGTAACCTCTTCCGGGGAGATATCCTCCCCATCCACGTAATAGGGCATCTTGAGTAAGAAATTAAGCGTTCCGGGCCTCCAAAGAGCCGGCCGCAGGCAAAAGTAAGCCGAGCGTAAGCACGGTCTCCCAAGCCGCACGCTAGGGTTAGCGCGAGCGCCACCCCTCAGGAGAAGAAAATGACCATAAATAGGCGGAGAATCACTCACTGTGGTCAAATATAGTATCGATAGAGTCCTGATGTCTTCACGGATCCGAAGCGAACAACAGTTCGTGATCACTCGGTGAAAAACACTAGAAAAATTGGCGGAAAGCGAGAGCCGATGCGCGCGGGACCATGGCTCGAGCGTCGTCTTCTTCGGCCTCCCCGTCCAGAAGGGTCTCTTAGGTTTGCCAGCCAGCATAAGGAGTGATGATCCGTCATGACCTTGATTGGGCAGTCATAAAGGTAAGGTCGAAACTTGCCAAGTGCCCATACGACGCCAAGACACTCTTTCTCCGTGGTAGTGTAATTGGACTGAGGTCGTGAAAGAGTGCGACTGGCATGAGCTATGACTCTTTCGCTGTTCTCCTGCCGCTGTACGAGCACTGCACCCAGACCAACGCTACTGGTGTCGGTAGGAATTTGTGTTTCGGCATCCTCGCCGAAATGCTCAAGAACAGGGGGCGATGCCAGGCGATGCCGAACCTCGGCGAAAGCTGCTTCTTGTTCAGAGCTCCAGATGAACCGCGTGTAGTCTCTAGGGAGACGAGTAAGTGGTTCAGCAATTTTAGGAAAATTGCGTATAAAGCGCCGGTAGTAAGCGCACAGTCCCAGGAAGCGTCGAACGCTTTTCTTGTCGGTATGAGTCGGAAAAGCAGCTACAGTGGGAGTTTTCTCGGCATCGGGACGGACGCCTTTCGCGCTCACGAGATGTACAAGGAACTTCAATTCTTCATAACCGAAAAGACATTTCTGGGGATTTCACGTGAGATTATCCCATCAGATTGCCTCGAGCACTTGCCACAGTCGCCTAAGTTGTCCGGAGAAGCTGCCTGAAAATACGACCACATCATCCAGGCAGACGCGACAGGTTTTTCATTTTAGATCGGTGAGCACCATGTCCATAATTCGTTGAAAAGTTGCCGGAGCAGAGCACAGCCCGAACGGAAGTACTCAGAACTCATAAAGTCCATCCGTAATGAAACAGGCTGTTTTCTCCCAGTCACATTCGTCTATCTCAATCTGCCAGTACCCACTTTTCAAGTCAAGGGAGGAAAAATACTTGGCTCGCCGTAGCCGGTTGAGAGAGTCATCTATACGCGGCAATAGATAAACGTCTTTCCTTGTGACGTTGTTGAGTTTTGTGTAATCAACACAGAAGCAGAGAGTACCGTCCGTCTTCTTTACCAGGACAACCGGTGACGACCTAGGACTGTTTGAAGGCTGTATGACGCAATCGTCAATCATCTCCTTGACTTGTCGTTGAATTGCTTCGTGTTCTTTCTGCAAAACACGATACGGCTGCTGGTGAATAGGACGTGCATCATCGTAAGTAATTATCCTGTGCTGCGTGATTGGCATCTGACTGACTTTACACGATCGAACGAAGCAGTCTTTGAATTCTCACAACAGTCCCCGCAGTACCGCCTTATTCTCCTCCGAAAGCTTATTGATGTCGATAGCTGTGACGCATTCTTCATCGCTGCTGCTTTCTCCGCAAGCGAAACACTCAGTGATGTCCTCCCAGGCTCCAGCGAAAGCGACGGCAGTGCCACGGAAGAGGTGTCGGTGCTCATTTGTGAAATTGGTGATCAAGACGTCAGCTTGGCCATCCCTAACGCCAATGATTCGTAGGGCTATGCTAGTTCCAAGGTTAAGCAGAAGGGAGATGTTGCACTCCGCGAGTACTTCGCCTTCGCGTGTGCCCTCGGACGTTACCAGAATCATTACCCTAGCACGAGGTGGTGTCGTGACGCTGTCGTCGGGAATCCGAAGAGCGGCCGTGCGGCGGCAGGCGTCTCGTGTCGTCGCTGATTTGTCGAGAAAGAAATACAGCGTCGGCGGAGGTTCATGACTGTCACTGTGTTGGCCAGACAATTTTCTCAATAGCAACCTGCTGCTTTTAGCTGCCTTCACGGCATTTGCTTTAAAGGATATGTACTATCAGAGACAAAAGTGCTCACGACGCGCTAGTTTCAACTGGATTGCATCGATGCGCCATCAGCCGAGTTCAGCCACGCAATCATCTACGTTGAAGGCCACAGGAAAAACTTTCCGTTCTCGGATGTTAGTGTGGCTGATCCCGGAAGATAGTGCAGCAATAAAATTTCGTTGATGCTCACGTCCTAGGCACTTCGGACCCCGATAGTACATTCTTCAAACAATGAATGTGCTCTGTAAAACGTAATACGGGGAACACCTGTACGTTAACGGTCGGACCATATAGTACAGATTCAGTATACAGCGTCTTCCGTTTTCTGTTTACAGGAAGCACCTGTATATTAACGGATCGACCGTATAGTACATATTCAGCATACAGAGTCCTCCGTTTTTAAATATGAAAGCACTCGTATTTTGTATTACGGTCTCTATTGTACGGCTGACTATGCTACGGAAATGACCGTGCTTTAGTTACGGAAAAGTGTTTGGTCAAAATTGACCAGCAGATGTTGTCGTAAACTAGAGGTATATTTTTTACTGTGTAGGCGATAAAAACGGGGCAGATTTTATCTGTAGGATGTGTGTGCTAGTGTCGCGACTACACCGTATAGAGCAGGAAAAGGATAAGCTAGCTTAGTGGCTTCGAAAGGTAGAAAAGGAACTCAAGAGCGACCAGAAAAAATGAAGGTGCTAGAAAATAAGCCAGTCAATGTAGTAATGAAACTGAAGGGCGCCACTCCACAAAGCAATGGTGAACGCCTCGATGCGAGCACCACCAACGGTGCTGGCTCCGAAGCGAAAGCAGGCAAGGAAGCCCAAATCGCCACTCCGAAAGACAATGGCGGACACGTCAGTCATGTTCACGAAGCGGTTACCACTGACGTACTGGTCATTCCAGCCGTGGGCATCGAGGTCTCAGGTGCAGCTTTCGGCGGTGAGGAGGACGAAAAGCTTCCACTTGTCTTTGTTAGTGATTCAAACTTTCGTAAAGTACAACCAGTAATAATAGAGAGGGTAGGTGAAGGCAAGCGACTCCAAATTAGCACGCTTCTGGAGAAACCAGCTAGGGATTTGATAGCGAAGCCCAAGTAACTTAAATGGGACACAATGAAGGAGAGGCTTCTAGGGGTGATAATGGGTTCAGTGATTGACGTACTGCAAGGACAGGAGACAGGGATCGCGAAGCAAATAACCAAAGCGGTTACCGACTTGCGGAATGTTTCAAAGGAAGTGCAAATCGCAGTCTGCACGATGCCAGAGGTTGAAACGGAGAGGTGTGGAATTGAAAACGAAGTGCTTGCTCTAAATATGGAGATTTGGACACTACTAAAGCAATAAGTTTTACAGTCATTGACATCAAACGAAAAGTGCACCGAGCAGACCGCTAAGGCGCTTTTATGCGTGACGGGATACATTTTAGCGAAAAAGTAGCAACAGCAGTTGGATGTCGATCCGAGGCATGGGCAGTAGCTTTTTTAAGCAGGCCCCATGCAATCGGCAAGGTGGAATATCTATTGAATATAGCGATACACCAGCAAGGACCAGAAGTGTACCACAAGAAATTAAGTTAAAAAGACCCGCACAAAGTATAAGTATAGAGACGGTAAAATTGGTTACATAAGCCGATTTGTCTCAAGTAGCAAAAATGGCTGGAAATTCAAACGCAGCTAAATGCCGAAGCTATTAGCGGGTACGCCTTGACCGAAACGTATCTACGAGATTTGGAGCAGCCGCCTGTTATTCGTAATATTGCATGGGAGGGGTGCAACAGAATGACTGGGTCACGTAGAGGCGGAGAATAATTAAGCGAGGTATTAATGTCAAGGCGTAAGAGAGACATCTCAGCAGCATTTATGGATTAACAGCACATGGGAAGGAAAAAAGGCCTGGCTCGTAGTAGATTACCTTCGGACAGGTAGAGATAACAGAGATAAATATAAAGAATTCATTGATTGATTACATTAGAAGCGATATTCATTAGTTCAAGAAATTGGGCCAGGTGGTATTATTAGGAGATATGAATGCACACATGTATAGGATTTAGACGAATATACTGATTACAGCGGTTTTCTACTGCTGAATCTGAGCGATGAACAGAAACTTATAGTAGTTAACAGGGAGAATAAGGGTCATGGACAGGTAACGTGGCAATGCAGAAACGGGCAGTCATGTATCGACTACTCCTGTAGTCTCAGAAAAGGTCTACGAACGACTTGACAAAATGACGATCGATGAACACAGATGAACATAGAGAAGATAACCTGGGTAGCGATCATTAACGTTTAACCTCAAAATTTCAAGAGATACTAACGCAAAACACGAACCGAGAGCATCAGAAATCTTAAAAATGAATGCAAATCCTATGAGAGATCGTAATAAAAAAACATCGAGAGGAAAATGGAGGAGCTTCCCACATCATTCTGGCGATATTGTTGGATTGTAAAGAGGAAAACACACAAGTGGTGGCACGAGGAAATAAAGCATGCTATAGAAAAGCGTAAGCAGGCGTCTAGACATAATCGATAAGCCATAAAGTTGGTAATACACAAAGAGATGCTTTCATATGGAACAAATACCGAGAAAATAAAAGGGTGGCGAGTGAGCTCGTGCAAGAGAAAATTAAATGCACATGTGAACCTTGGGTGCCTAACATTCGCAAAAGGGACAAAGGTGCACCATAAAGACTCTGGAACCATTAAGAGCACTCAGAGCTCCGACTAAAAATTCGCAAACGCCTATAAGGGATGAAGACAGTAATATCTTCGAAGGCGACGATGCGCGGCGGTACATCAAAGACGTCATCAGGGTGAACTTCGGCACGAAAGAAAACGCAGTTCCGGCTCAAACAGTTGCAGCAACAGTAGATATGCCTGAGAGACCAAAATTTAGCATAGAAAGCTTTTACTGGAAGAAATCAGAAGAAAATGTTCCTAATAACACCGCCGCAAAAACCGATGAAATACCAATACAGCTAATCAAAAACTTGGGTCCAAAGAGCAAGGCATTGCTGAATAATTCCATAGAGCGAGTGATTAAAACGAGGAAAATTCTGGTTGGATGGCGTCAAAGCATGATCAACGTCATCTGGAAAGACAAAGGTGATAAGGGTAAGATAGCTGGTGCAGGTCAGTTACAATAACGTCGGTGATATACAGGTTGTCCCAGCTAACGTTAGCCAAGCTCTTAAAAATAAAATATAGATATACGAAGACGCAAGGAATTGTATTCTGGCAGCAGTGACGTACCGCACCAGGAGGGCTTTTTTTTTTCATAACTGAATGATCGATAGTTGGATGAGAATATTTACGAACTTTTAAATTTTCTGATTTGAGGGCGCAAATTTTGACAGAAAAGTAATAATCTTGGTCTAAAACACCCGATTTGGTTGTTTTAAGTGTGCCGACTCTCACGTAATTATTTATTCCCTATATTTATTCTTTCATTAACTTGTTTTAGAATGCCGCCATCACAAGCCATCACAGCGGAGGGCGACGAGGGCATTGTTGCTATTTATTTATTTATTTATTTACTTATGTATTAATTTATTTACTTATTTATTTATTCACTTATTTACATACCCTTAAGCGCCAAGGCATTATATAGGGGAGTGGCGTACATGCGAAAAACAATACCAACGGTTACGACAAATTTATATTGTGCAAGCGACATGTGCAGCGGACGGAATCATTAAGAAATGAAATAACAAGAGTAAATAATATGGCATTCAAATTATATTAACCTAGCGACATCTGAACTGCACAAAAGGAAAATACGGCACGACTGCGCTTGCGCAAATACAGCGCATGTGGCTACGTGCATGGTCACAGTTGAAGAAAGCAAAGGAGGTTCGGTGTAAAAGTGCGCTGTCTTCTTTTGACACGATAGCATCAGGAAGATGGCTCCAGTCGTTTGTTGTATGTTGAGTAAATTAATATAAAATCTGTTTGTGTGACAAAAAGTGCTTCCTACTTTATGACGGTCATCAACTCGAGATGACTGATAAGTAGGTGCTAGAATGAGCTCACTACTAAGAATATAATGATGAAACATTTTATCAAATAGGCATAAGGGAAAAGCCTTTATGCGCAGTGATAAAGATTGGAGGCACAAGTTGCTTTTCATAAAAGTTATGCTAGAAGTACGATCGTAGTTTTAATGAATGACAGGAGTGGAATTATTCGAACCATTTCAAGATAATTAACAACAGTAGCATTGTAAGGGTCCCCAAAAGCATCAGCGTATTCCAATTAGATTTAGTTTTATACAATAGTAGTTTCATTGATGAAGGTGATTTGCTAAAGTTTCGCCCCAAGTAGCCTAACATACGATTTGCGTTATTGATTATGGATTCGAAAATAATTGACTCGGCTGTTAGGCCGCGCTTCTATCGAACATACAGAATGGGCGGTGTGGGGCTGCATGATTGTTTTGTATATATTGTCGCGGTGCCGCAACTTGCCCATGTGCTTTATGAATAGGGAGGCGGTCACTCCCCAGTGCGTCCGGGCAGCAACCGTTTCTGTTTGTGAGGGGTCGAACGGCCCGCGTGGTGTCGGGTGACGAGCGGCGACGCGCGCCGGGGGGGCGCGGTGCGGATGCGGAGAACGGATTCGGAGAACGCGGTCTTGCGCGCACTGGGTTGGCATTCCGCCGATGGTCATAATAGGTCAACGCGGACAAACCTCGAGTGGAACGGCTGTACGCAGTGTTGTGGCGCCGGCCTCTGAGTCCCCTGCGGGCTAGAGACGGCGCCGAGGTTTATGGCCTAGCATTGTTGACCATGTGCTGTGCGTACGGAGCGGGGTCCACTTCCCTACGCGTCCGGGCGGCAACCACGTGTATCTTGTTTTGAGCGCTGAGAAAAGCCCGCGTGGTGTCGAGTGTCAGCTTGCAGTGCACGCCGTAGAGGCGCAGTGCGCATGCGGGGATCGCGTTCGAAGAACGTCGTCTTGAAAACACCGGGTCCGAATGCCGCCAACGGTCATTATTTTCCCATGCGGAAAAACCTTGAGGGGGGGACTGCGGTACGCAGTGTTGTGACACCAGCCCCCGAGCCCCCTGCTGGCTAGAAACGCCACCGAGGTTTGAGATGGCCGAGCCATAAATCGTGCGTGCCTGGCGTGTTTGCTGAGGCCGTCACTGACCACGTGGAAATAGCACAGGGAAACGGAGTTGCGGAAAGAACGAAAACAGGGTTGTTTTCCAATTCATTTACTTTTAATTGTAAGCCCATCCCTTTGGGTTGCGGCTTAACAAACTTTCAGCTCTCATTGGCAACTGCTTCCGTGGGATGGGCCAACGGTCCTACCGCCCTTTTTCTTTGTCTATTTCACCTATAACAATCGAGACGAGGTGCTTGTTCCCCAGTCTAGGCTGTAATCACTAAACCTGATAGATCAGTAAGACCCCGTACGATGCAACGCTAGTCTGGGCCGTAACCACTTAGTGGTAGAACAGTGAAACTCGGTTGGTCGTATGTAGTGACAGTTCTCCTAGGCTCTAACTTAAGAAAAGTCGAAGAGTAAGGCGCTGTTTACTTGTGTGTTTTGCATCAGTGTTGTTTTGCTAACTCTGCATTTGACTGTGTAAATATTTTCGTTGCAATATATCTTCAAGTTTTGTTACCTCCAACCTGCCTCCTGCTTCATCAACGCCGATAAACACCTTGAAGAGACTTTCATCGACTTCAAGGACAAAGAACAAACTTAACTTCGGCGTTGAACAGTTTTTTAAGGGCAACAGACTTGGACAAGCGGCTGTAGCCTGAACAGATATTTATAGTGCTGAAAGTGCTACTGTGATGTGCGGTGACCGTATTCAGTGACAGTGACCGACTGTGATTGTGTCTCTTTGCTCCTTTCTTTCTCTATCTCTACTTTCCTCTCACTTTACCTCCCCCTTCCCTCTCTCGCCAGCATAGGGTAGCATACGGGATCTTCCCATCTGGTTAACCACCTTGCCTTTCCCCTTTCTTCTTTCTGTCTCTCTCTATTACGCCTTATAAAGAAAGCGCGCGAAATATGAAAATTGTCACACGATTACGCGTCCGCGCACCGCAACACCAGCGGTACCATGCGTTATTCCGAGTTGTTCAAGCCGTCTGAATCAACAAAAGAAAAATTATTAACTATAGCTTTTGGTCAAAGAGCTGCGACTAAAACGTTGCCATAAGGCTTCACATTTCAACTAAATAAGTCTAGCCTACTTAGACAGCCTGAGCTTTAGAGTGCTAAAGTCTGTTCATGTGCCTAGTTCTAAATACAACACGCATTCCTATCTCATAGAGAAAGGAAGCTGCGTACATCACAACGCAGAAAAACTATGAGCTTATTTATCTGATTCATGCTACGTACTGTTCGTGTGCTATCAGAAAATTAAAATTGCATTTTAAGTTTGTGAATGCGTAAAAAAGCTGAACTTTATTGTCTTGATCTACGTAGAATAATTTCCAAACTTAAATTTTTGTACCTTCTATATCATGAGCATTATAAAATACCCAGAACAGAGCACCTCCTTGAACCGCTCCGGCCCCCCTCAAGAACTAAAAACAACTAGACAATACGGCTACCTAAAAGTCACAACAACATTCACAAAAACTCTGTATTTCCGTTATCTATAGCACACTGGATGGAATGCACTACCATCATCTGCGGTGAACTGCGAAACAATATAAACTTTTGCGCAAGAAAGCGAAAATATTGATTCCCTCGAAATAGTGTATTACTACCTGGATAAATATTATCAACAGTACAGGGTAATGAGTAGGACTACGTGGTTTTTTAGAAAAAAGTTATTTCCCCCCCCCCCCTTTGTATTGAGTTTGTGTGTTTTCGCATGTGATCTGAGCACTATTGTTGACACTGTTGTTTACACTGTACCCAGCATTGAATTGTTTTTAATTTTTTTTCTTCTATACATGGATTGTGTTCGTCTCTTTCTATATGCGACACCATTGTAACTGTACTGTGTACCACTCCTGCTTGGACAGAGATCTTCAGTATATTGAAATAAAAAAAATTTATAAATAAACACATTATATTTATATATTTCCTTCATATGAACAAATATCATTACGACCGCACCCCCCCCCCCCCCCCCCCCGCCAACCGCAGCGATTGATGAAACGTGAGCGGCGTAAGTGTACATATTCTCATATCTATTCCGTTCAGAATATTATGGCAACGTCGAGCACAGTTGTCATTGCAAAAATGCGAGAGCCTCCTATCACTGTGTTAATAGCGACGGAGAGACATTAGCCATTTTTTTGTATATTCTACATTTACTCGGCATCAGAGCCGCAAGGTTTCGAAAGTGTAATTCCCACTAAGAAATGGACGTAAGTTTCCTGCACAAGTTGTAATACACGAATCAATCCTTCCTGTTCGTTGTTGAGCAAAGTGATGAACCAATGCAGTCCTGAATATACATGTATACAGCGTTACGAATTTTTGTAAATATCGAACGAATGAATCAAAAGTATGATGTTTCGGCAACCGTTGTGGTATAATTAGTAATGTTCCAAAGACAATGGGGCAGAACAGGGTATCAGTTTCTTTAGATGCACATACAGTGGCCTGCCATTTCATTCCGGCATTAGAAGGAAATTCGCGCTTCCGCTACGGTGTTCTTGCTCAAATTTCGAAAAATGAGGTTTCACTCTTTGATCCTGTTCGCTCTCAAATATACTTGACATAGTGGCTTGCTTGGTGTTTTCGGACGTTATATGGCGAAAGGTGATTACACTTGCCGGTTTCCTTGCACCAACTCACTTCTCGTATCGTGAGGTGTGCATACAAAGGTGCAATTTTTTTTCATCTTTATGCACCAATTGGGCAAGCAGTGACGCCAAGGTTTTCATTAAATACTGCAAAAAATTTATACGTTTCTTTCAAATCTGAGCAAAAACAAAGTAATCGTAAGTGCACCTTCTTGCAAAGTCGTTAGAATATAAACGAATGCCACTAAAGAATAAACAGCCCGCAGAAAAAACATACTGCGTTCATGGAAGTGCTAACAAAGCGGTCAGGACGCCATTACAGTAAATATACTGCGAAGGTGGCGCGTATATTTCTCTTAACGCCTACTTTTTAATCAAACATGATAAATCTTACAAAGGTGGGGAGTTTCAATTTTTCTTTTTTTTGTGGAACCGGTACCATTTTCCCGATACGATAACAATATTCCCTAATGATGGTTCTCTTTCCTAAATATAGCTAATATGACGGTTAATGCAAAGCTAGGTGTAATGTTTGAGCCAATCGAAATTAAATATAAAGGAGCCAGCAATATAAATACGGTGCCATGCGTGATGTTGAAGCATGTGTAGCATGACTCCTTGCCTCCTGGGGCTTAGTACTATGTCGCACCACCAATTTTTCAGGAAATCGGTGCTACATTCCGATCTTAAGACAGATAAATACATTACCCAAGCCTGCGTGGCTCTTCAATGTTTGGAAAAAAGCACCGCTTACCGATAAAAGTCAAGAAAATGTGCTCCTTTATACAAGCTACCGTGTTTATAGTAAGTGACGGGTCAAGAATGCTACGGCGAGTACCACTTGAAGGGAAGACGTCTACACGGGTCATGGAATATCCTCACTGAAACATTTCTTCCCTCCTTATCCTGTGTTCTCATGTCCCTACTTTGGTTTTGTTGAAGCGCTTCCATGTCTTGAAATTTATTGCCCAGCTGGAGGAGCTTCTTGTCCGCACTCTGCTGAATGGATTATTCGAGCCATTTTTTCATAATACATTGCCTCGAAGACCCGCACAAAACAGGGCGTGAGGTGCAGGCCACTATAGGTACTTTGGACAGAAGATTGCAGAAGCTCCTCTCCTAGATCCTCTTCAAACTACCCGTTTGTGTGTGATGTGCCTTCTCGTTCGCACTATTGGAGGTGTTAAATTATTCCTGCGTGTGTTGGGTGCCTGCTGCAATCTTCGCGCCAGTGGCATTTTTACGAAATTATATCTCGAAGCGCGAGAGGCGTAAAGATCAGGTGTCTCCCGCTTTGCCGGGAGAATTCTCTTCAGTTTCTCGACATGTCACTCGCTATAAAGGCTACGGAACGTAAGAGATATGGCATGTTGCAACGTTCGGCGCGCAAAATGCAGCTACATTAGCAAGAAATTCATAAGAATTATTATTGATGCAACAGAGGAAGGAGCATCGCTGAAAGATAGATTGCATGAAGGACGATATTGAACGTCATCGTTAAAACAAGCTCAACCTCAGGAGCTATTACCTAAATGCGTAGGAACGGAGAAACCGCTTTTCTCAATGTCTCCTGCACTGAATTGGACGAAGTATATGGCGTTTAAACGAACAAGTTAGGCTTCCGACTGTGGGGGGCAGGATCTGTATTCACAAAAATCTGTTGTGGTAGCATTGTTTCGTAAGAGTTTCTAACCAATTCTTTGGCGGGAGAAATTATTAGCGAAATCGGATGGCGAATGGTAAAGAACGCTTACGAACGACAAACCTTCTGAATTCGGTCCCAGAGTGTCCCTTTACGCCATCAATATTTACTTTTGAAACACTATTGCATATAGCAATAATTAAGCAAATTTTATCATGAAGTTTACAACTCTGTAACTCAGCAATGAAAAAAATTGTCAAAATTCTGTAAAAAACCTATCTTGAAACATCTAAAGTGGAAATAATTGGTGCTACATACACCGCTCCGAATCACTCCAATTACTTGGGAGTAGAACTTTTGCAAAACCTTCGTAAACATCGTAGAAATTTCAGCTGGGCTGTAAGGTCATGCATAAAATTTGTGCACTTCAGATGGTCTAGCAGATGCAGCTTACAAAACTGCCATATCCATTTTTAGTGCAGAGTTACGGATTTGTACTCTGTGCTTCATTTTTTGCAGTCCTACTAATCTTTGACTATATCTGTGAAAAGAATTCATTCCACAAATCAAAGTTTCACTTCCTGCAGTCCTCAGAACTCGGACGTTTCTCTTAAATGAACCAATTTCCATACAAACCTGCTCATTGACCATTTAATATGAACATTTCTGTGTTTTACGTGTATTCGAATAAAGAAATCAGAGTTTTCCCAGAACGTAAAAAAAATCTGTGGTTGATCCCTCTTATATAGGAATCGGTATAGAACACGAAAGTGAAACGTGTCTTCACAGAAGTAGTGTAATGTTTATTGCACATTGATATATAATGTCTATTGGTGTTTTGTGGCTAAAGCGCCCTTAGGCGTTGATGCACCCACGCTGACGCCTGGTGGCACGTCTCCTCCATCACGACTACCAACGTCGATGACCATGAGCAACCGTCGTGCATATGGAAGCTGCACTACGCTGCACACGCTAGCACAACGCGAAAGACGAAGCACGTAACTGACACACTAATACAACGCGCAAGACAAAGCACGTAACTGAATCGTCACCGAGTCAAATCAGCGCGTACAGCGCGTCGTAATTGCAGCCTCCGCGATCAACTTCAGAAACATTTTCAGAGCTAATTGCGGAGGCCACGCTCCGCTGTGCTGAGTACGGTGAACGCCACCTAGGTGGCGTTGGTAGTGCTTCTTGATGCCAGCGTCCCTTCGAATGCTGGCATCGAGGCGTCGTAGTGCTGAGACCACCGAAGCGTTCACTGACGGTGCGCGTTAGTGTCATAATGCAGTACTTCTCTTTTCTGCTCGTAGGCGGCGGCACCGCCCCGAGCAAGAGCGCGGGTACACGGAGGAGTGTTAGATATATAAGGCGCGTCTGTGTAGCTCTCTGCAAATGCGTTTGTGGCGCAATGGGTTAAACGCTCGGCGATCTATCGTCGCGGACCGAGAGGTCGTGGGTTCGATTTCCAAATTTTGCATGTTTGTGGAACTTTTTCTTCAGGTTTCTTTCTTTGTATTATGTATGTTCGGGTACATTGTAAGCTGACGTATTTCCGTGACGGAAATACGTCAGTGAAGTCTTGGTGGACCCCGGCATAAAACACTTTCGTGTTAAAATATCTACAACCCCACGCTGGACAGGTCCCAGGCAGTCGACCTGAGGCGGTTGCAGACGGGCACTTTCACCAACTCCTACCACCTGCACCGTCTGTGACCCGCGCTGCACCCGTCGCCCTGCTGCCCGTGGTGCGAGCACGAACAGGCTGATATGGCCCATGCCAACGCCATGAGGAAGAAGGACCAAAAGGAAGGGGGAAGACAACAGCAGGACCCTCTGAAGCGGGGCGCCCGGCTGAGAGATGGCAAGCCGCCCTCCTCAGTGAGGCACGCGAGGACCAGGAGGGGGCCGTCCAGCGGGCCAGGGCCATTGCCGAGGATCTCGGAAAATTTTTCTCCGGCGATGGACCCCTTACATTCTAGCCCCATGCACCAACAGCCATAACCGTTGGACAAAAAAAGTTTATTCCTATCCGATCCTATCCCAGAGTTAAGGCTCAAGTGATAATTGAGCACTACCGCAAAAGCCTGGGATAACTATTCAAAATCGTGATGTAGAACGTGCCCATAGACTTGAAACTTTTCAGGAGGGGAAACGGAGACCAATAATAGTGAAATTCGCCCACTTTAAGGATAAGGAACGCATCCTTTTCTCAAGCGGTAAACTGAAGGGCAGCTAATACGGCATTAGTGAAGATTTCTCCCCGGAGATTCGCCTGGCCCGAAGGCGTGTAATTGAATTTAGAAACGCTCAACAATCTTCCTTTAAGCTCCGTTACGACAAAGTCATTTCTGGCCGAAAAGCCTACGTTTACGATTATGCTAAACAGTCTGTTGTCGAACGCCAATCCTAGCAGCAATTGCAAAAGCCATTCAGGGCGGCTCAGCGTGTTAAGCACAACCTATCATTGCTCTACACTAACATCCGTAGCCTAATGCCTAAACGAGATTCGTTGTGCAGCCTCATTTGCTCGTCGTCCAGTAACATCGTACTACTAACGAAAACATGGTTAAATTCCACAGTGCATGATTCCTAAATCCTTCCAGATCTACCTGAGTTTGACATTTTTCGCAAAGACCGGCACGATGGCACCCGTCGCGGCGGTGTGGCTATTGCTACCCATCGCCAACTTAAGTGCTCTTCAGTAAATATAAGAACTTCACCTTTAGAAATGATTTGGACGTCCTGCCACGCCACTTCACCGCGCACGCTCATCGGCTGTTGTTATCGACCACCCAGCACTAATAGCTCCCTTCTTTCGTTTTTTTTTTTCACGACGCGTTGTTAGAACTAACAACGGCTCATCCTAACACCCCCATCTTGTTACTCGGGGCTTCAACTTCAAAACTATAGATTGGAGTAATGTTGCGTTATGTCTAACACACAAAAATATGGCTAACGAATTTATAAACACGTGCTTGCTCTTCAGTCTCTTGCAGCTGGGTAATAAACCTACGCGAATAACGCAACACTCGTCAAATATCCTAGAACTTGTCTTGATGTCACACCCGAATCAGATGCCTCCCGTTACATACGTCAGTAGTGTTAGCGATCACACCGTCATACATGCCGCGTTTCCTTGCAATATACTCAAAAGTAAAATATCAAGGAAAGTACTAACGTTATATGATAAAGCCGATTATTGCAGTAATAATCGTGAACATTCTGTCTTTCACGAAGAACTTGCCCTTGCGTATCGACAGTGGTCGACCGAGAGTAACTGGGCGCTTTTCAAAACAGAAATGCTGCGTTTAATAGGTCTTTACATTCCGACTATCACGATAAACGAAACAGCGCGTTCCCCCTGGTTCAACACTACTTTAAAGCGCTTGAACAATAAGGAAAAACGAGCCAAATCTTCAGGTTCTCTTTCTCCCTGGGAAAATACAACGAAGCCAATAAACAATACAACTCATTAGAAGCGCGTAAAAAACGTGATTACTTTTCTACTACTATTCCAAACATGCTACACTCTAACCCGCGGCACTTTTGAAAAGCAATAAAACCTGATAATAATAGTTCTATTTCACTATGTTATAACTCTGGCTCACCCATTTCTGACTCAGATATTCCTGATGCCCTGAGCCTTGCATTTTGTTCCATGTTCATGAAAAAAATCTACCAATGAAATTTCAAGTTTTTCATTTTTCGATTTTCCCCCAATGGACGATATTGATTTTAGGCCAGAAGGCATCATTAAGGTTATAGATTTCCTGAAGTGCTCATCATCCTGTGGTATAGATGGAATCAATGCCAAAGTGTTCAAAAATACGAAGTATGTGTGTAGTTGAATCCTGTGTATCATTTTTCAGCAATCAGTTGACACAGGCACAGTTCTAAGAGGCTGGAAAATAGGGAAGCTCATTCCGGTCTTCAAGAAAGGTCTTCCCCAGGTAACTACCGTCCCATCTCCCTCACCAGCGTATGCTCCAAAATTATGGAACACGTCATCTACTCTCATGTTGCTAACTTCCTAACTTCGTCGAAGTTCTTTCACTCAAATCAACATGGCTTCCGGAGAGATCACTCATGCGAAACACAGTTAGCCTTATTTATTCATGGTAATTATTTAAACCTCGACCGTAACATTCCAATTAACTGATGGCCTGTTCCTAGATTTCTCAAG